>NC_048424.1:16620801-16652507 GCF_013103735.1 Etheostoma cragini
GGGGCAGCAGGCATTCCTCCCCTCCTCCCAACCGGCCACACTTTGTTTTTTTTCAGTTGTTGTTAGATTAGATACTTTTTGTTGCAGTATTAAGTGTAGACGCCAGGTGTGTTATTTTAGTTTTTCTCCTGTTTTCTCAGTTAGGGAGGCGAGTCATTGTTACTCTTTTGGCCATATTTTGGTTCTTTAGGTTAATATATACTTTCTAGAGCGTTTTGTTTTGTTTGTTATTTTAGTGGTAGACCAACCTGCAGCTTTATTTAAGTTACATACACTACCGGTCAAAAGTTTGGGGTCACTTACAAATTTCCATTTCACTCCATTATAGACAGGATACCAGCTGATCTGGGTGGGTGGCTGATCTTTAATGCAATATCTACATTTCCCATTATCAGCAACCATTCATCCAATGTTCTAAATGCTCATTTTGTTTACTAATCTGATATTATTTTAAAAAACTAACTAAGAAAACAATTATGCAATTATGTAAGAACATAAATTAATCTGGAAACTGCTGCCCTGGTTAAAAAAGAATTTGTGAGTGACCCCAAACTTTTGATCGGTAGTGTATATCTGTTTAATCAGAAGTTATATTTAATGTAAAATAAATACATTGTGACAACAAAACAGGTTTTGTGGCTACTTGAGGGACGGGGAAGATGGGGCCTTTCTTCTTGTTCATGTTGCGTCCTAGGCACCCCCAGACTGGGGCGTAACAGTGTACTTAGGTCTTAGTGTGTGGATGTATGTATGCGTGTATAGGTAGCAATGCACACACTTTAACACACAGGCTTATTTTTATACATGCTTCATTGTATCCCTTTTTTTATAATTACAATTTTTATTTATTGAAATATATATTTTTATATAATATAATTTTTGTCCTGTACACAAATCACAATTACACTGAAGATTGTTGTTCTTGAAAAAATGCTAATAAACAGAGTTTTGGAGAAAAAAAGGAATCTTCTTCACATTCATTTTGGACATGGTTCCCTCCACCCCTTTAACAGAGGCCATTTGTTTGGAGGTGAAAAAGAGGTTCCTCTGATAGGCAAAAAATGTCTCCAGGGCCAATGGTCTGCCATGGCTGAGGGTCCTCTTGAGCAGGCGGCACCCCCAAAATGGTGACGCTTGACATTCCTCACAGCAGTGGGAATGTTGAACAGGGGGAGATCACATCACTTATGAGGCGCTGAAGGAGATAATGAGAGAGCTCCCCGTCAGCCAGGCAAAACTGATCACTGTGAAGGTTCAGTCTGGGTTCACCAGATGACATCTCGTCAAAACATGAGGGGAGTCTGAAAAAGCCCCCCGTCTCTGATGCATCTAAACGTGGGTTAGAAACTTTGGGTTGAAACTTTATGTCACTAAAGGCTACACTGGAAAATTGGATCACATCAAGATCCAAACTGTTGAGTTTATTGCTTTAAATTAATCAAAAAAGACAAATATTTTGATTGTGTTATTGCATTTCTCATATGGGCTTCCTGCGTACAGTTTGGTCAACACAAAGCCCCACGTGTTTTGTAAAATGGAAAACAAACATTTCAGTGTCTTTGAACCACAACCTACAACTCACATTATGTACAGTATAAAAATATGAAATATCATTATGGTAAAGAAGAAAGGAAAACTTGAAAGAACAATCAAATTCTGACAAAATATTGGCCATGCAAAATAGGGGCCTCAGACTCACTACATGGTAGGAAGTTTGTGGAAATGGAACTAATTCCAAATGTGTTCTGTAACAAGCACCACAAAAGCACAATATGTAATCAAAGTGTTTTGAGTGATTGATACATAGACTGTATGTTCAAAGTTTCATTTTTTAAGGCTGAAACAAAGGCTAAACTGAACTGAATGAAACTGGTAATAGGAATATTCAAACAACAATCCCAAGCACTTAAAGACCAGAAGACTAGGTATTACCAATACACCAGGAACCAAACTGCAAATGGAGCACTGCAAGGATTAACGCTGGAACGGATAAGAATGGTACTGTACAAAACTGTGAAAAAATGACAGGAAAACAAGCAAAACAAGGAATGAATTAACAAAATAAAACCACAACATACACATACTTACATACACTCATAAAAGAAAATGTGCAGATGAAAACATTTCTTCATCTCACCAGAGGTGTGGACATCATTCAAACCCAGCATCTCTCGTGCATTACTTCATCAGGAGTGGGAAAGCGCTGCTGAACCTGAGAGAGGCAGCAGAGCAGCAGCGGTTAATCATGAATAGAGCTCTTGTGATGATTGGAATGGCTGTCACGGCTTGTGTTGCTCATATTAACTAACGGGGTGAGAGAGAGGTCAGAGCCACCGACTTGCCCAGGTGATCCCAAAATCTGTGCAGTCCCGACACACCATCACAGGGTAATTATGAAGGTGGATGGAGAAAAATATTGGAACCTCTTCTTTTTTTCAATTTTGCGGGAACGTTTTTTTAGGGCATGTCGCAGCGTGTTTCGCCACAGCACGTGCTCAGATAGTAGGGGTTGTTCAAAAGCAGGTTGGCGGATTTTCATTGAGACGGGAGGTGGATAGACAGGAGCTGGCTGTTATCCTGTACTCTGCAGTCGGAGCTACCAGAGAGGCTTAATAATATCCCAGAGGCACAGATGAAACACTTTCTCCACAGTGGCTGTTTACTGAGGAGGGTGTTTGAAGTTGAGCTCAAGATGTCTTCATTTCGGTACCAGAGGAATGTTCCAAGAGGGAAAAAAATTGTAATTCAGATAGAGAGCACGGGGAGAGAAATGAGGAAAGAGGGGGGTTGGAGCAGACAGACAGAATCCAAGCGGGGCTTTCTGCCCCTGTGCTACGTATAATTCAAGACAGGAAAATGCAAGTTGACTCATCTGCAACTTTCATATTTTCATCCGTGATATCTTAAAAAATCTGTTAAACCGCTTTAAACAGGGGGGTTAGAAATCCCTTCAAATTAAGCAATGCCTGCTGTTGGCACCAGAAGGACCATTATTTATTCATATCAGTCAGCCGGCTCTTGCAGAACTGCTCTTCAAAGATCCTAGAGTTTGGAAATGTCCACTCTTTTTTCTACCACTCTCTAGATGTTTGCTGTTGACGCCAAAACAACACAAAGGATTATTGATCTGTCTTTCCACAGAAAGATAACATTTCAGTGTTGTAGGAAAAAAGAGAAAAAAAATGTACCCGTGTCTGCTAATAATCTCCTGAATATACACACCATATATAATGTTTCAACATTAGAAAGCGGTGTTCTGGAGCTTTGACAGAATGGAACCGGGGCTGCCAACGTTTGATTATTTTGCAGTGAGATCCAGTATCGGGTCAGTGTGCACTTTATGAGTTGGCCCTCTGTGACATACCCACCGCAGGAATGTCGTTTAAGACGTTCAATAGCCAAATACACAGTTTTAAAGCATTTACAGACTAAAAGCAAAGTCAATAATGATGGTCAATGAAGAATAAGTATGCATACCTGCCCACCTCCAGACACCATAGCCTAAATGATGCCCATTAATCACCTTAAGTTTACTTATAAAGTTTAAACTGTGCATGAGTAAAAACATCCTTAAATTTAGCATCCTGCTAAAAGGGTGTCTGGAGAATTAAGTCAATCTCGCTAAAATCTATTTGGTGGTTTGTGATCATTTTCCAAAATGTCTTTTTGACAATTTCCATGTGATGAAATGAAATCCTGAGATGGAACATAGCTGAATGAACAGTGACGTCAATTGACAAACATGAATGTGTAATTTAGTTGATTATGACAGCAACCATGTCTTTGTTCTACCACATGATGATGCTGATTTTTCAACCAGCTGTTCTGGCATTAACGCAGCCAGACCGTAAGTGATACTATACTGGAGGCATTTTCTCTAAACTAACAACTCACTTTACAGCCACCTGCAGGCAGCAGGTTTCTGTTCCATCTGCAGTCTCTAGCTGGAAAGATGATGTCACTGGCAGATCCGCTGGATATACTTCGTACAAGCAGAGGAAGATACCCTTAGAATCAAACATGTCCTCTTGGTTCCTTATTATTATTCCTAAGAGTTTCTTCTGCTGGGGGTCAGCGGGCGTGTTAGGAGACAGACACACTGACAACACTTCACACAGCTCTACAGATAAAGGCAATCACTTACAACTTTCACAGCCATAAAATGCCTGCAGTGAATGCACAACACAGCCATTATCTGCCTGTTAATGACTCAGAATATGAAGTAAAGATAGACTCATGAGATGTAATAAACTTCTGACCCCCGCACACGCATAGCTCTTTAAAGCCGGCTGGCCATCCCACTGCAAACAGCATGGCCGTGTTTTGATCTCATTGGTGTTGCTGGACTCGTCGCTGGCCCGCAGGTCCACCGGCCCACTGGGAAAACTCCTACTACTCCAGATGGCCAGTTTGCCACCAGGCCTGACTGATTACAGTATCTACTGTGTGCAGATAGTTATAAAAGGACATTGATCTGGCATAGTTAGTTTCTGGATCAGCATAAAATATTTCGTATGGCAAAACAGAAAGAAGAATGTTTCCAAAATAAGCAATAGTCAGTTTTTAATCAAATGCCACTCCATACTATTTTTAAAGGGTTGTTTAACCCAAAATACTAAATCACGTATTTTCTCACTTACCTCTAATGGTATCATAACCACATGAGTGAGATAGTTTCATAATGTAATACTAATCTATGCTTTATTTGTCCCTAAGGGGAAATTACAATTTTACACACATTACACACTGGCCTGAATTACACACACATGCTCAGTACCTATAAATGAGTGAGGGGGGGAGTAAATAATGTGAGGGGGCAGCCCATGGAAAGGCCCCCTGAGTAGTTGGGGTTCCGGTGCCTTGCTCAAGAGCACCTTGGCAGTGCCCAGGAGGGGAACTATACTGTAACTACTGTTTCCAACCATAGCTTTGCTCTGATTGTAAATTGTTTGGAAAAGGACAGGTACCTTCAAAACAACTAACTGGCAGGTGTTGTTTTGAACTAACAGTTGCGGCCCTGACGCGCCCCTAAACCACGCCGTAGCTGCCAGTAGCTCCTCGCCAGATGCTGATTGGTGCGGTAAACTGTTCAGACACTACACTCTACTGAAAGCCTGTGTGTGATGCCTTTTGTTTTTTTCTTGACCACAGCAGAGTATTAACAATTGTAATTATCAGAGATGATTTTAATGCTTAATGCTTTATTGCTTATATAGGCCATAACATGAGGAGCTGATGCGTAATTGAAGCCCAACGACTAATTCATCATAAAATGGGATGTTATCGCTGGAGAGATGTGTTGCTGCAAAGTCTACATGTGTTTTTTAAATAATAAATGCACAACAAATGAATAGAGCTATCTCAAAACCTTGACCCCTGTGCCCGTGCCCCTCAGAGCACCCATCACTGACGCTGCGTTTAACCAAAACCTAACCCTGACCCTTTAACAAGTTTGAATAGGAAACATAATGATAAACCAAAGCAAAGTGTAGTCTACATGAGTAAAAGTCCAACATATCACAACTACTAATTAGGAAAAATGCATGACTGCTTTTTAGTGTTAACGGTTCAGTGTTTTTTGTTACACTTTAAGTAAGATTCACAAAAAAAGGATCACATGTCTCTTTGAAAAACAGGCATCTGATTAAGTTTGCTTCAGCAGTTTGTGGGCTGACTGCTCCAGCATCCGCCCCATCCTCGCTCAAATAAGCACTAATTGGGATGGCCATCAAAGCGAAAAATAGCAAGGTTCACTCGCTATCTCACGGGGTACTGAATGTGATCAGGGTGTTTTGTCACCGCGTTATTAGCCATGTGGTGGTAACAAGCTTTGTGGCTTCAGAGAACATAATGAAAGGCTGTGGTTTTTAGTGAGTGGATGAGACGCAGGTCATTGCCAAGATAGGCCTCTGTGGTGCTGCTCGGAGCGTCAGACATCCTGGCATCTCTCCGACAGTACCAGGTTAGGAGGGGGGGTTGGGGTCTGGGTACAGGAGGGGTTTGGAGAAGCAGTCAAACTGTCAGCGTGGTTGTAAAATAGCTACGGCAGAGGCAAAGAACACCATTCACTAACAGCTGACAGTGACAGCTCTCTGCGTCTCTCGAGGTGCGCTGAAGGAAGCTGCCGGCCTTGGTGCTCTGCTTCAATGTCCTCCACGCTGACAGGCTGAATATTCTCTGTTGCATTCATTTCATCTCATGGCCAACACGCTCTTCACTTAAAAAAGCAAGTGCCTCCTTCGTCATTCAGAGCAGTATTTATGTCTGTCTGCAGTCACAAAGGTCAGTGATTAGTCAGTAGTCTACGTCAATGAAAATTCATTTACGGGCTTGTTCAGGTGCCTTGCTGTTCTGACCTCCGGCTGATTCCTGAGGACTATGGTTAACTGCTCCTCAGATCTCGGCAGGGTAAATCCAGACAGCTAGCTAGACTATCTGTCCAATCTGAGGTTTCTGTTGAACGTTCACAAGTTCCACCAAAACAAGTTCCTGAGACTATTTAGCAGAGGCACCGTAGCTCCGTCCAGCGCCTATGTTCAAAGGCGTAGCAAGAAGATGAAAACATTTCTAGTCCTACCAACTCTCAATTCTCATTATTCATGGTGGAAATTCCATCTGCATCCATCACTGTCGGCTGGAACAAATCAACTGTTTTAGGCAAAAAGAAGAACAGAATATTCTGGACCGATGAACCAAATAACCATACAGCCACAAACAGGACATAACCACACATTAAATCATCCAGCTCATAACCATTAGTTAATTTGTATCTGAAAGTGTTAGATTTTTGTAACTCATTATTACAGTTGTTCCACAGACTGACCCCCTCGTTGTAATGCAGAGATATTTCATATTTGTTCTAATTTGTGTTTTCTTGAATTAACAGATTCCTCTCGATGTGTGTTTTCTCTCAGTTAAATCCCCTGCAGGGAGCAGGTTATGTTGGAGATTAGAGATCAACCGGTGTGAAAGCACCGTCCACTGACCAATCAATAATCGGGTGATAACGGCATCACCGTTCTTAGATTAGCTGGAGCTCGGTGCAAGAGGTGGGAGAGAGAGAGAGAGAGAGAGAGAGAGAGAGAGAGAGAGAGAGAGAGAGAGAGAGAGAGAGAGAGAGAGAGAGAGAGAGAGAGATAGTGTGTGTGGTGCACACTTAAAAGTTAAAACATTTTAAACCCGATGACATTCCCTGATGGGTATCTATATGACAGATATAGATTTTCAGTGGAGGGAATTGCGTGCCGTGTGATGCCAATGTGCACATCGGATATTTTTTTATTTGATCCCAGATTGCTGACCACTGCCAGGGTAGAAACTGAAATAAAAGGCTAAAGCAACGACAGTTTGTGGAAAGCGTAAGTGTATTTATGGTCAGATCTGATAAGTGTTGTGATTTATTGCCTATGTTTTGCCAGCTTTCCTTCCTTTCTGAGGAGGCAGTGATTGTATTGCATTTTGCCTGGAAAACCGTGTCTGTAATCTTCTTATTATTTAAGATTATCGTTTGCTCTTTTCATGTAAAATATGCATCTCTGGTAGATGTTTCTTATTGGTCATGATGTGCAAACCTCGCCTCTTTTATGTGAATACGCGTCGCTGGATTGGGAAACCCTGGGTTGGTAGAACTAGTTGATTGGGATTCATTGTGTCCCAGTTTATGCCAGGCTGTATTTGTTAGGTTTGGTGAAGCCGGGTAATAAAAATAAATCCAGGGCCTGTTGATCTTCGTACTACTGACCTCTGGTCTCTCTAACTAGGCTCACCTGGACTTCATCTCGTTTACCACCTCACACGTAAAAGACGGGTCAGCGCTCCACTCCTGTGCCATATTATCTGCTTGAAAGTGATATAGTGAAGTTGCTCTTCTTTTCCTAAGTTTCTTCATGCTCTAGCTTTTTTAGATAGCTACAAAGTTCAAGTTTCATAGTTTTTTTTTGGATATGCTTTTCTCTCCTCCTGGACATACCTCTGCTTTCTCCATTTGCACAGTCTCCAGTGATTCTTCAGCTCATTCCACTTTCTTCATCTGCCCTCGACTGCCACCATCTGCCTCCAGCCAGTTTCGTAGTTTTTTATTAAACAAACACCCTTGAAACCTTCTCTGCCTCTCGTCTCTGCACTTTGGGATGCCAACTCCAAAACTCAGACATAACATATCACTCAACAACAATCTGTTAATACAAATAAATAAAAATAAAACAAACATTAAGTAAATTTAGTTCTTAATATAGTCTGTCATTGTCCAGTCATAAATTGCCTAAACCTAGGGTAAAAGTTTACATTATATAAGCCCAGAAAATCGTGTATCTGCGCATGGTAATAATCTTTAATGCAATGGCCTTTTTATTTTTTCTTCTAAAGCTTTTGTCCGTATCCCACTTCCTTCTTCATGTACAACTCAGCCCTCTTGTGACCTACAAACAGGATCTCAGTCACATTACAGTTTTACATAAAATGCGTAACAAAACCATTTTATACAGGGTTTAGTGTGACTAAATAATCTCAAATCAAGGTCTACTTACTAGTAGCAAGTGGAATCGCTTCAAAAAACTAGTGAGTGGTCCTTGAGTTGAGATTATTTTGTCATTCATACTCATGCCGAGGTCAACGTCTTTCCTGCTCACACGCCCATATCTGTTCCCTGTCAGATGGAACATGGATTTTATTTTTTTATTTCTTCACTTATCTATTTTGACAAAAAACATCTTGTGACCTTCCTCAGTGGTGTTGCTGTCGTCATGGAGACTGTTGCTTGTTTAATTAGTACGTTGTTTTTGTGAAGTGATTTAATTACATGTGCTTTTTTTCTCCTTTTAGCGTCATGTACCGTGGATTTGTCGAAATCAAAGCGATGTTTCTGCTGCATTGATCCTGAACTTACCAGCCTGATTCTGCCATGAGGCCTGTCAATGAAAATAGTCTATACATATAAATCAGCAAGTAAAGAAAAAAAAGAAAAAATAAATCACATAATAAACTTACTCTAATCGAGCCAATGTTTATATGAAGGAGGGGCTTTTCCCATAAAAGCCATATTTACAAATGTTTGCTGAAATATAAAGATTTTTTAGGAAATGACTGACTTTTTTATGATACTACATATATTTGCAAGCCATTTTGAAAGATTAATGGCTTGTAATCTCTATCCCATGAATAGAAGGGACCACATAACAGGATGCCAAGCACAAATTACACCTAAAATGGTTTTGCAGAGAAATGTCATTTGTAATAGCCGGGCAAGGGGTGTAAACTGGCCTCATCTGCTGCTCTGTTGAATTAAATGGGTTAAGTGTACTTCAAATAAATAGGCAAATGGTAAAGCACTGTGTCCGGTAAGGTAGAATAGGAGCAATTTTACAATTTAGACAGCATGAGATCATTCACAAAATCCATATTGGCTCATGTTATCCAGGGTGTGACATATTTTTTAAATGAAAACTCCACAGTGAAAATATAGTGAACTCAACATTTGTCTTCTTAAACATGACTGCACTGCAGGACTCCACTTGAAGCTCCAGACACGGGATGCCTCACTGCAGTGAATAGAAGCTGTCACATTGTCAGATCACAAAGCATTCCAAAACGTTCATCTTTCTCCTCCGACTCTCCTCCATACTGCTCCCTTCAGTAACATGTATGCATCAATGCAGGACACATCTGCCTTTAAACATTTTCACAGTATTAATTAAGAAAAGAACATATCTTTATTTATAAATCAATAAGTTAAGACAGACGTTTTTCAAGTGCCCTTGTTGCCAGATCCATTTCCTTCTAACAGCTTATTGTCATTCCATCTTGGGGGATTTATTGGCACTTCTTGCCTTTTGTTCTAAGACGCGTCCCTTCAATACATGCAGAGGGACTCCAGACAGAGAATTGCTCCTTTTTTAGCCTCAGCCAGATGATTGATGGATGTAGTTCTTTGCTGGGAATACGAATGGCAGGTTTTGATTCCCGCTTCCTTTGGGATATAGGGGGGACTTTAGCTTTCATGTCACAAAAAGATACAGGAGAGAGACACAGGGAGAGAGGGAGGGGTGCTCAGAAGGGGACACAGAGGAAGTACACAAACCAGGTTTGTGCATGTATATCCCAACAACTCTTATAGATGACTGCCTAACATCTTCCCTGGAATACTAAAGCTCTGTAGATTGCTTCCTGGCAGTCATTGTTTCCATTTATTTAGCGTACAGTGAAAATCTGCAAGATTCCAAGCCGTCAGTGTGTTTAGGTGATAATTACTGTACCTGCTTTCTATGTCAGGTATATACTTGCATGGACTCATTTAAAGAGTGTATCTGACTGATGTGAGATATGAGACATGACTGCTGAACAGGACACACAGTAGGAACATCTGGAAGTGAATCTGACAACTGCTTGTGGAAGCTACTGTTTTTGTACTTAATTATTGATTATAGAAAAATGATTGATTGCATCAGCATCTCATAAGTAAAAGCATTTATCTCCAGTTTTATCAGAATTAGATTTTATTATAATACTAATAAACAGGTATAAATTATTACTTGTTAAATCTGGCTGAACTTAAAGGAGCATTCCACTGGTTGGTATTCAGTTCACTCATCATAAGGTGTACTACCCAGTTATTATCATTTCCTAACAGATAATCTGGGTTGATTCTAAAATCCCACACTAACATGCTATTTAGTGTCTAAAACAGTATGTGATGTTGTTTAGAATGTATGTTCAAAATTTGTATAAAACCAAAAGGTACATGAATTGCTTAGTATTTCTAGTGAAATATAACAGTATCAAACACTGGACACCATGCCGGCATAAGTATCCCACAATGCAATGCAGTAGTAACACCAATGATCAAAACAGCCAGAAACCAAGGAGCTGTGTAATGTCAAAAACACTTTCATTTACATTTCTACGGTTAAAAACTTGGGATTTTCTCACCTGCGACTGTTGGTCTGGTTGCATTCCTTTTTCAGGGGGGATAAAGTGCAACACTAAATCACTCTGTGAGACTATAGTGATAGCTGTAGAAAGTGAGTTGAATTAGCATAAGCTGTCTGATGTAGGGTAAATGCAGTCACAGCCATGTTTGACCTTTGTAGTTTTAAAAAGATGACAGTAGGAAGTAGGAAAAGCACAGGGGTAAATAATAAAATGAAACAATGGCTGAATTCCAGTTAGCTGCTTCAGTTTTAAGGTCCTGGACTCCGTTTCAGAAGGCACGTTTTGTGAAAACTCTGAGTTAGTTAACCCCTGAGATGAAGCTAACTCTGGGTTTTCTGTTTCAGAAATGGAAACTAATCTAACCTGAGAGAGGGGGGGAACTCCAGCCCGTTTCAGAAAGAGAGGTAACTTAACCTCAGAGTCAGTTAGGCCTACTATGGTAACTCCAGCCCGTTTCAGAAAGAGAGGAAACTTAACCTCAGAGTCAGTTAGGCCTACTATGGTAACTCCAGCCAGTTTCAGAAAGAGAGGTAACTTAACCTCAGAGTCAGTTAGGCCTACTATGGTAACCCCAGCCCGTTTCAGAAAGAGAGGTAACTAAACCTCAGAGTCAGTTAGGCCTATGGGAACACCAGCCAGTTTCAGAAAGAGAGGAAACTAAACCTCAGAGTCAGTTAGGCCTATTATGGTAACTCCAGCCAGTTTCAGAAAGAGAGGAAACTAAACCTCAGAGTCAGTTAGGCCTACTATGGGAACTCCAGCCCGTTTCAGAAAGAGAGGTAACTTAACCTCAGAGTCAGTTAGGCCTACTATGGTAACTCCAGCCCATTTCAGAAAGAGAGGAAACTTAACTTCAGAGTCAGTTACTATGGCAACTCCAGCCCAACTCCTATCAGCTGTTCTGGAACCAAAAACTCAGAGTTTCCCATCTCAGGGTAAACCAACTCCGAGATCAGGGTTACACTCTGAGTTTGTTCAACCTCCTGAAACGGGCCCTGGTGTTGTTCATGCTGGCTCCCCGTCACACTGTCGGGACTTGAATACAAATAATAACTATTTGTATAGCACATTACAAACAATTGCAGCTCAAAGGGCTTCAAATTGTGATATTAAATCAAAAGACAATAATTAAAGAAAAAATCCACATACCTGGAAATGAAAACGTTGTCACGCCCAGTGGCAGTCTGGTGTGTGTGTGATTGTGTATCGTTGGTTTTCTGTTTGTCACTCTCACTCTCCACAGTATGCGGACAACCGTTCCTCATCAGCGCACCTGGAAGTACTCAGCTCATCAACCACCTAGAAAGACCAGCCTGTCACAGTGCTAGCTTAACACACTATGTGTTATCTCCAACCTTCATGCAGTACTGCCTGTCTTGGCGCTATTGAGTTTCTGACCTGTGTTGGGATTTAAAATTGTATATGTGCTTAAACATTATGTGTGATTTGCGTTATACATTCAAGCTAAAAGGTAAAAGCATTATTTCAGCATAAATGAAGACATGTTGGTCATGCATTAAGTTTGTTGTTATAAGTATATGGTTCGTTGTTTGTTGTTTGTTACATTGAGTTGTTTTGCAATACTTCTGTTTTATAATATAAGATGTTCTGCTACATTTTGTTATAATCCAGCTCTCCTAAATATGTTAGAAGCAGAATTGACTGTTAGGGATTCTCCCTGAGTCTGATTTCAGTCTCTTTCACCCCCACTGATCTTTTCATGAACTGAGGGTCCTAAACCTTCAGTCACTATCCAATTGAAAGATAACAAATAGTAACACACACACACACACACACTATACTGTGGTCTTAAGACCCCACCCTTTGTGAGATAATACCGGAGGTCCAAGAGCCAAAGAGTCAGACAAATTTTGGGGAGAGCCGTGTTAGGTTGACTCTGTATTTGTCTCTCGGATATACTATGTAATAAAATTGATTCACACATCCACATCTGAGATTTTTACTACTAAGTGAGTGAAACTCAAACTACCCATTGACTTTCGTTATTCAATAAACAGATGATTATGTCACCAATTCCAGTTTATGCACCTGACTTCTGTCCCCAAACATGACAAACATACATAGAAGTTCATATGAAGTCAATGAAAACAATTAGATAAATAGGTGTAACTGGCAATCATAATGTTATTTTATTATTTCTGTTTGTTAAGTCTTAAGCAGAAGCCAGTTTTCCTGTGGTCTCTATTCTTTCATAACAATATTCCCCAAACTGGAATATATACAGCCGTAACATTCATACACACACTACATCAAAAGAACCGTAAACACATGAAATTATACATCAAAGGTACAACAAAACAAAATTATGTATATAACATTTATTGTTGTAACAAAACAATATGCAATACATGAGACAACACTCAACACAAGCCCCAAACCAGTCTAATACATACAGCTGCTCCCATTATGTCTTTCATGTCTTTAATAGTTCACAATAGACCTGAAAAGGATTCATCTTAGCCATTTCAAATCTTCAAGATGATCCGGTGAATACATTTTTATCCTGAGCATTCCATACCATTTGTTGTGTGAATAAATACAATTTTAGCTCTTTATGAAAACAGATTTTATTCCTTTCTATATTGAAAAAGCGTTATTAATCCTGTTGAGCTGAACTAACTCCATATGTGCAAATTACCCATGATAAAAAGTCTTTCCAGGGAAAGGAGGTGAATACATCCATTCAGCCAACGATGAAAAATGTGAATTAGGGCTGCATCTATGAAGTTTAGTTTCATCGTCTATCAATCTGTTGATTATTGTCTGAATGAATGGATGAATGGATGAGTTGTGTAGACTCTAATTTGTGGAAACATGTGGATTACATGTGACATGTGGGGCGGCTGTGGCTCAGTGGTAGAGCGGTTGCCTGCTAATCGGAAGGTTGGTGGTTTGATCCCCACCCCTGCAGTCATTGTTGAAGTGTCCTTGGGCAAGGCACTGAACCCCGAGTTGCCCCCGGTGCTGCGCATCGGAGTGTGAATGTGTGTGAATGTTTATCTGATGAGCAGGTGGCACCTTGTACGGCAGCCCCGGCCACAGTGTATGAATGTGTGTGAATGGTGAATGTTCCCTGTAGATGTAAAAGCGCTTTGAGCAGTTGTTAAGACTGGAAAAGCGCTATATAAATACAGCACATTTACATTATTGTTTCCCAAAAAGCCCAAGACGACGTTCTCAAATGTCTGATTTTGTCCTCAACTCAAAGATATTCAGTTAAGTGTCCCAGAGGAGAGAAAAAAGTAGAAAGATATTCACATTTAACAACATGACATTAGAGAATTTCGACCTTTTTCATTTCAAAAAGCTAAATAATTGACAACCAATCGATTGATCTTTGCATCTCTAATACATTAGGAGCAAACACCAGTTTCTAACATAAGCCTGGTTGTCTCTGCACATGAGGTTAATAAAGGTCATTAATGATACGTTTTTCAGAGTATTCCCCAAAGGTTTTGTAAGTCTTTTGTCCTTGCCGGCTATGGATCCACTTGCCAGCAGCATTGTGAGCTCTTGAGCAAATATTGAGGAGCGGACAGATATTGTCACGCTGGTTCAATGGCTTGATAATTGACTCACAGAGACACAAGGTTACAGCAAAATGTGTGTGTTTTACCCGCTGTAAAGTCATCGCCACTTTCACACAACGAGCCAGAGCCACATTTTGTTTGCATCGCCACCTCGCCCAGCGTTTGTACTCATCCCTCGTTTCACCTGCTGCATCCCCGCATCGGCCTGGGAAGCAGGGTAGACACAACGTAATCGGCTGCTTCCCATTCTGCCCCGACTAGTTCTCACTCCCAACTTGTACATTACAGACGCTTGGTCAGTGGCTCTGAGCGATGTATACAGACACAAAAATCACCTTTAAGTGTCTGTACGGACCGGGCAGAGCAGCAGCTCAACCTGTCGCTGTAAGATGACGTAGTATTAAGAGAAACAACGGTAGAGAATAGTAGGAAGGACCCAAAATCCACATAAAGGGGTAGGTTGGGGGGGGGGGGTCAATGGGTCAATCAACACAGGACTTTCTCCCAGGACACTGAGATTCATGTCCCCCTTCTTGTCCCGCGTGTCACTGAAATGTATATTTTGTTACCCCACCTACCATCTTTTCCTATACCCTACTGTACCGTTCTTGTCATATGTCATTTAAAAGTATGTCCTGACCCAGAGTGTTAAATCGGTCACTAAGAGTCCTGACCAAACGCGTCTAAATATGACTCCAAAGGTCTAGACTTGGAAGCCTGGAAATCCAGACCGAAATCTGAAGGATAATGTGTTGTCGGCCCAGCATGGCCAGTGGAGGGACTTGTGGGGCCAGTCAATACTGTGTAAAAGCTCCATTTAGCACTGACGTGCCTGCGAGACAGGGCCTCCGGAGTAAGTAGAGGGGGCGAGGTAGGGAGGGGGGTTCTCAAGATGCTTGCCTCTGACAGAGATGGATGGTCCAAGGCTCCACAGCCAGCAAGGACAAAAGGGACACCCAGCCTAGTTGGCCTCCTCCGTCGGCCCGCCCAGAACCAGCCCTCTCACGGGCTCCTGAGCCGAGGTGAAAATGAAATTACTGCAGAGGAGAGAAGTGGTGGAGAAGGAAGACAGAGGGGGAGGAGGAGGGGCGGGAACGAGCCCAAGCATTTTGCTGATGAAGTCGTTTCGGGTTTTCCGACACTGTGCGTTTTGTCACCACATCGGAGCGGCTGAATAATTCATCACGGGAGACCCAGCAGAGCTAGTTGCTGTCCGTTAGACACACGTTTCTCCCAGTGGCTGATGGGAGTAGGACTGCTGAGCGACACTACCAGATTTCCTTGATCTGTAACCTGGCTTTGCCATCAGGAACATGGACAAAGTAACACTGCATTTTTTTTAAGGTTTCTCTTCATTCTGGGAAGGAAAGAATGTCTCAATATCTTTGAAGTTCAGATTATCCCATTTACCATTTGATGATATGAGAAGTAATTACCCATATTTCCAAGTTTTCTCCTTTAGCAGAGCATGGGGGCGTTTTCACACCTAGAGTTTGTTTGCTTTGGTCTGTATGTTGATGAAAAAACTTGGAGAGATTTTCCCTTGTTGGGTTTTGTTTCACACATAGAAACATCCAAGCGTACCACAATGTGTCATTATAAATCTCGCTCCGTCCACTTATTGGTTAGATTTGTGTGGGGCGACAGCAAGAAAGTAAATCCAGGAAGAAGACCCTGTGTTGTGGAGTGCATATTTCTTTCATCTCCATGTTCAAACCATCTCAGTTCATTCAAATAATCCGACATTGATTGGTGAGCAATGTTGCTACGTCTGCTCTGGTCCCCGAGACCTCGCTCTGCTCTACCGGTGTCTGTCTGGCTGGTTTGACCACGGAGATCCGAGGGATGCCGTCTGTTTCTGTATGAGAAACATTAAAAATGCTACAGTTTGCAGTTCTGCCATATCACAATGTTTGGCTTGATAATAATCTTAAATAATGTATACAGGTCCTAATTTTACTCCGTCCATGTAACCCACCTGTAATGCTCATTCTAATGCTTAGAATGATTCCGTGGTGTTGTGGTTCTTTCTGTCCCTAGTCCAAATATAATTTGCTTTATTAAGACTACAAGTGAAACCAACATGACCAGCAACTTATATTGCAGCCAATCAGCTCGCGTATTTTTACCACGAGTGTCTTTTAGATTGTACCACAGGCTACAGGGAAGTGCAGGTTTAGGGATACATGGCTTGGCCTAAGTCCGTTACTAACAACATATTTGAAGCCTACTGCCTTTATGCAAAAAGCAATTCATTTTGTGAATGCATTTCCTTGTCTTTTCTTTCATGTTGTGTTATAAGTCTTAATTTTTTAATTTGACTTGGTGAAACTGGCAGAAACCCCCCCCAGCAGAGACAGCGCATCAAGGGGGAAAACCAACTCTAGTGTGATTCCACCAAAATTAAACGAGTCAGGTGTGAAAGCCCCCTCAGACACAAAGTGGCACCGTGCTGAACTTTTCTTTTACAGACTTTGTAAGACTGTGCAGGTTGGCTGTGTCTAATGATCACCATCACCTCCCACTAAAGTTACGCCACATTTCAAATTTCCTGTAAAAAAACAACACAAGAACAAGAATCTCGTGAAAGGAATCAAAGAGTTTGGCACATTTTTATCACAACATCCTACCAGTGTTAGATGGAATAAATGTCACCAGACTTCTGCACAGCATCTAAAAGAGAGCGTGCAGGCACTCATGCTCTCCTCTGCCGTGGTTAATGTCTGCACACAACAATAAGAGTTCCTTCAAAACATCACACGCATTATCTGGGCTGCTTGGTGATATGTTAACAGTCCTTTGTAAAAAACATATACACTAAGTGCGCTTCGGTTTAAAATATCCACTTTGATATTTCAGTTTAATAAAGACATTATAATATGTGATGAATTATGAATAGAGCTTAGGTTTTGTTTCATCATTATTTAAATTCTGACTCCTAATGAGTTCATTTTAATAGCTTTTTACTCGCCTGGTGTCAAACAGCCACACAGCCCATTTACGTGTTCATTCCACAATATTTCTTCAAAGCAATGTTGTATGCACAGACAAATATAGTAATAGTTCAGATCATATAAGTGAATTTATGGGAAAAGAGTGGTTGGAGTTTTCAGCTGGCAAACTGTGTTCCACATGAACAGGTTTCAATGTTTTCATTTTAGTTCACATAGGCAGAGTACTTTACCCGCAATATTGGTATAGGCCATATGGTTTCTTAAAATGCAAATACTTCTTTTAAAAATAGTTCAGGGGATGCACAGGAAAAGGGATGTTAGGGGTCACTGGATTATTTTCCCTCATCTTTCATGATTGGTATATATTTTTAATATTTATTTTACAATTAGACTAAAATGTAAACACTAAGTAGCTCAGATGTCACTTACTCCTGCACTGCTAAGCTACTTTAAATTATAGATCATATTATAGCTTAGGTTACATTTTTGGCTCATTAACATGGGGTCATATACTGAATTATCTAGATGTTTGTTTTTTTTAAATTAATACTTTCTATTACAGATAGAATACAAAAGTGTGTAGATTTGCCTAGATAATAGCTGCTCAGCAACTAGCTTAAGTATGATGTCTCTCTGTCATCTCAATGGTTTTGTGATTTGTTAAGAAACGACTGCAGATTTAATGTTTTAAGAGAAATCTTGCATTCCTATGGCATATGTTTTAAAGTCAAAAAGTCAGATACTGGTCTTGACAACTTTGAAGTAATAAATTACCTTATTGTTGCATTTGGTCTTTGCAAAGTCTAGACATGCAAAACTAGGCCAAAGAAAGCATCAAGCACCATCCTATTCACGTTTCCTGATCTCGCTACACAAATAAAGGACACAAAATGGACACTGTCCACGAAGCCAGCTTCTTATTATATTTCTACATTAACAAAAACATCACAACTTTAAATCTTCATGTTATACATTTTTCCCTTTTTATAGTATGTCATAGTGCAACACAGTACCGTAAAGCATGGTTTGAAGGTTTGAGATTTGGATTCATGAATTTGAAATGTACCTACTGTAATAATAACATGACGCTAATAATTCTTTTCACTAGTTTGTCTTTATAATCAAAACCAGTGATGACAATCTTACAGTTTATTTTAACATGCATTGTTCCCATGCATAGTGCAAATTCTTCCAAGATTGACCAAAGCCTCATGGAATAATAGCAGCCATAAAAGGCTGATACACAACACAGTCCCTCCAGGAATTCGCCGTGTCACGATCACAACGATTCACCCAAATTCAACCACTCTCCATGAATTCTGTGAAATTTGCAGTTTTCTCCAATCGCTGCAACTTGCCTCGGTATCTGACGCTGATCGCCACTCACCATGTAGGAGTGGGATCGGTTTGACGTAACACATTTGTTTTTGGTATGAAGTCAAGACGTGAAAGATGTGAACAAATCACATTTACCAACTAAAGACCAAAACCAAACAATTCAGACGGTCCTGCCAACCTGTACACATTGAAACATCAGAGTCCAATGTGTCACTCTGGAGTCGCTGAAAGCTGCTGCTGTTTCAATCCTGTCTGCTCCCTGCAGTTCTCACACACACACACACACACATACACATACACGCACACACACACACACACACACACACAGTAGATGCAGGGGAAACAGGAGATGAGACGGTAATTAGATGATGACTACGCTCGTAATTAGTGCAACAAAAAGTTAAAAGAGAATTTTTACTCATCAAACTGTAAGTAAATGCATGGACCAGGATGGAAAATGACATTTTTACAATGTGAACTTCAACTAGCTACTAAAAGATATGTATGCATTTAATTTATTCAATAATAAATTATGCCAAGAGTAGTTTTATTCTTCATGATCAAGTTTCCCTTCATTTGAATAGAATTATATAAAAGAAATAAAGTTCTTACTGACTTATTTTTCAACTTCCTCCCACAATTGCAAGATAAATACCCTAAACTTTGTAATTCTAAGCTGACATAAAATCACGCATTTTGGCCGCAACAATCCCAAATAAGGACGCAAAATCCTGGAGGGACTGCAGATATCTGATACTGTCTGACCGAGTGTTGTTGACTAAAGTTATTGAGCTATTAAGGTGAAGGTTGGAAGACCTGTTTTCAGATCATGTAACTGTGTGAAAGTAGCAACACAGTGTAAAGGTACTAAAGGCCTGAAATTACTGCAGTACACATACTTTGTGCTAAAGTAAAGGTACAAGGCATAATTTAAAGTACCATACATGGTAGCTGCTCCCACTAACTGCACTCCAGCATGGCTCACACATTACTCCATGTTTACTGTATGTGTTTTTTTGGAGGAAGCAGCATCTTAGAGTGCAGGGTGAAATCATGCACTCTAACCAAATATCTAGGTATTAACAGTTCTGTTTTGCCTAATTTGTTCTCCGACCACTTTTGTCGGCCACGGAGGGTTTGGAAGATTAAAGAAAGTCCCCGTTGTCACTTTGTTTTTCAATGTTTCTCATTTAGTTTTTACATTTTGGTCATTTCTTCCAATGTTTTTGTCACTTTTTCCAAACTTTGTGACAATTTTATCGACATTTATGATGTTTTTTAGGAACTTATTGGTGCTTTTTCTGCCATTTGTTGTTTCTTCTGACATTTTTGAACTTTTTATGTTATTTTATTTATATTTGATTCATTTCTTAGTGTTTGCACTGGAATTTCAACAGCCTTGTTTGAGGCGGGGGGGTACTTGGCTGGAGATTTGGAGGGACACGGCTGGCAGCCATAAGGCCTTCAGTTGGGATGGTAAATTCTAGGTGGCTTCATCTGTATATCCAGTAAACCTGTTGGACCAAGAAACAATAAAGGGAATGTTCCCCTGAGACCCAGACTTATTAAAAATAATGATAATCATCCAGAGACACTAAAAAACAAGCTGGTAACCGCTAGGATCCTGACTCATCGTTTGAGGATGTCTTAATTAGCCATTTTTCTTTACTGGTCTTCACATGGCGGTTTCTGTGGTCTTCCATACGCAGCATTAATTTAGTAAAAGATTGCAAGTAAAGTAAGAACGCAAAAGTAGTGAAGATATTTATTTATACGGCCGTTCTTGATTTAGCGTGTTCACCTTTAAGAAAGTGTAATTTAAGCAAGCCTACATACAACCATCTCAATTAAGTTGAAATAGAGCTCATTTTTCCCCAAAAGTGCCACACAGTAAATCTAACCATGTTACCCATGTAATGGCTTTGAAAAAAAAAAGGGAAGACTTGGAGAGGAGAGCGGAGCAGTCATGGACTTTTATATCATCCTCCCGTAATCTGGGAATGAGCGCACCCATAAAGTTGTGAATAATGTGAGATGTGATTTTCCTCACTATTAGACATTTCACACTGCACGGTCTGTTAAAACCAATGGTTTGTGGAGGAGTAAATGTACTATACTCCACCATGTGTCATCCATCTCATCCAGGCTTTGCAAGTTTGTATACCAGCTGTCCAAAAATCTCCCCGTTTCACACTCAATCATATGTCATTTCTCCCCAGTAAAAGGAAGTTGAGTGGCAGCACGCAGCCCACAGAGAGTAAGCTATACGAAGCGTCGCTGCTCACAACAGGTCACCCACCGGAGGCATTTCATTTCCCAGTGGTGAGTTACGTGCTTGGTTCCTTGCCACGGTAGGCCAGACAGTGTAACCACATGTTGGTTGGCCAGGCGTTTTGATAAAGCCTGCCGGGGGATAAGGATCTCACCCCCACGCTTCCGCAGTGGATATGAGGTTGCGGCATGCTTTCCTCTCCCAGAGAGGAGTGCACGTCTGCTGCAGGTCACATGAGTGATCAAAGACACAGCGGGGGTGGCCCCGAGCCACCGGTGTCTCCTGACTGCAGGCTGGGTGATGGAAAGCAGAGCCAACAGGTGGGCACCAGACAGAGCGGGGATAAAAAGGAGCTTTGTCTGAAAAACAAGATGGTGGCACGCTAAGGGCTTTGAGAAAAAAAAAGAGAGAAAGGAAAAGAAAGTAAGGGAAGGAGGCTAAATAGGGAGGCAGCAGCAAACCTTGAAGGTAAAGATGCTCAACAACATAATAGTTAGAGTAAACGGCTGTATGAAAGGTATTTGGCTAGAATCCTGACCAAATAGAGCCAGTTACTTCTCTCCAGAGATTCCACATACAGGCACAAACAAAGCCAGGTACTTGTCATTGTAGGGTAAATGGGATAAGTAGGATAACAAGTTTAATTCCCCATGTCTGTAAGAAAACAGGAGGGGGGGGGGGGTTGTGAGAATCATTTTGCAGCAATACCAAGGTTAAACAGTTTGTTCTAATTGTTCATATGGAAGTGATTTCTGTGTGCGTCCCTGATGTGATGCGCACGCTGAAATATTCAAACTAATGACAGAATGCTTCGTTCACGCTTTCATTTTCTTCATTGCTCAGGTGGAGGCTGAGGTGGAAACACAGGGAACAGAGGATTCGGCGTGACTTCCTATGGAAGTCTTTTCTTTGCTGTTAAAGAGCTGTGAAGTTAAACTCTACAATTAAAAAAAAAAAACTTACACACGGCGGTTACTTTATTGGATGATACAAGGGATTTTTAAGAACCTGACAGGAAGTTGGATAATTGCAAAAAACAGTGATGTTTATTAACAACAACAACAAAAATACTCACACATACTCAGGCAAAACGCATGGACAAAATACAAAGAACTAAATCAAGTTAAGGCAAAGAAACACAAACGGCAACCTCACATTAGTAGTCCTTCATCCCCCTTAGTCCTGAAGCCATTTTATCTCAGCCTCACCTAACTGGACCGGCAAGCAGAATGAAAGAACAACAAGACACTCCAGATCTGGAAAATCCCATTACATAGATAGATTCCAAATTGATAAATTTCAGTTCTACAGAAGCAAAATATCAGACACCCGGCACACATACAGAATATACAAGAAATAATAAATAGTACTAGAGCACCAAGTGCAAGTTGCACTTTCAGCATTGTGATGTATTTGAGTCTATAAGTTACTGGTGATATTACTAGTTATATACAATATGTGCACCAACAAAAAGGCACCCCAAATATAAAAATGTCAATTCACTGCAGAACTATCTTATTGCCCATTTTATCTATCTACACATGAGGAGCGCTCAGCCCCTCCTCCCTAGACCCAATCAGGCACACATGTATGTACAGTACTCTCCTTGACTGAGCTGTGAGCAGCTGATCTACCCCCCCACATCACAGGGAGAGCCATAGCAAGTATACTATCAACTCATAAACCCACTAAACAGGCCTGTGTCAAATGATACAGTAGCAAATAATCTAAAACATTACACAAAATCAAGGAGTAAGCAGATACAAAGCTTTGTTATTTTAGAAACAGACGCTAGTGAAGAGGTAGAATGGAAGCTTTAACATGTTTGTTTTTTTAGATATGGAGACATAACTGCTTATAAGACCTCTCCCAGCAAACACAATGTAGGCTTATATCCATCATATACGAGGTCAAACAAACCATGGAAAACAGCATGTTATTGATTCATACATTTTAAATTAGCCCAGTCAAAACATACATTGTAGAAAACTTGCTTACATAAAAATTGGTTAAGCTGAGTTTGCTGTCATATCATACACTGTAGCCAAGTTTCCATCCACTTGTCAATCGAATTATCTGAAGTTTGATAAAAAATCTCATGGGAATAAAGTTGCTGAAAGTGTGTTTCCATCCAACGGCTTTAAAGCCAACGAAAACCTGTGCGTCATGACGTGCCATGCTGTTGTGTGATCAAAATTGTATATCAAATAGAGACATTTTAAGGTGTGTCTATGCATTTTCGCACTTAATTGCACAACATTTAAGCTAACACTTGCAAACAAAGTTTTTTTTAAGAAAAAATCGATCGCGCCATCTACCAACAAATCATCAATATTGCCCAAGTTGTAATAGTGCTTATGTGCTAGTTGATGGCAACATATCAAGCTATAATAAGAAAAAGCAATGCTGTCAACACATCGCTATGATGACGCAGATGCAACTTGCTTTTTATTGTCCCTCCGGCACCACTGCAAAACAACATTTTTTTTTTTACTGTTTCCGTAAGGCTTTTTTCATTCAATGTATTATTCAATAATGTATCGCTATACAATGTTATACTGATTATTAACAATAGAGATCAACAATTAAAACAATTAATACAATACAGTGATCTTAATGATAGTACAAACACATGATGGAATGTAGGTAATGACATGCGGTGAACATTCAGCAGCCAAAGGCTGTTGGTATAAGTTGATGGGACAAATGGTTAGAAACACTAAACACATGTTCAGATTTGGGTCAACAATGATTTCTTCTGTCTGTTTATCCGTCTGTCTGGGTGACTTTACATGTGCCAAGACGGAGGAAAACAACACAATGTGAGATTTAGGTTTGCTTTCTGTGTTTAGTGTTAAAATTCATCTGTTTAGCAGCTGATGATTAGGCTCCAAACCATCCCCAGGTGTGTTTTCATTGATTGATCCTCATGTCCAATGGATCTTTGTGAAGTGACATAAGCCTGCCTTATGGCATTTAAAGTTGAATAATGCGTGTCAGAGATCAGGCCTATAAGTGTTGGACTGTATTGTCCCTGTGCTCAGGGTTGGAAATAAAGAGCTGGCTCTGGTTGTTCGGAGGGGAAAAAGGTCAGCCTTCCACGTGATAAATGACTTCCATCCAAGGAATCAATAAATGTAAATTAAATGTGTAAAACTCCTACAGGGTGTCAGATTGTCCACATACTGAGCTGGACCTGGACACACTGTCACTCCTAATATCCAATTTTATTTAGAGCTGAGCTTAAACTGCTGGTGGGAGGGAGGGGGCGGGGAGCAGCTATGAGACAGCTCACAGTAAAACGCTGCAGCTGAACTCACTGACTCACTGCGTAGAAAGCAAAGCACAAGCTCACTATTGTTGAGCCACAATTGAACAAATATTTTCAGAACTGTTTAGAAAAATAAATAATTGCATTTCCTGACAGATTGGTTTATCCAATTCTGATCCAAATCGTTATCTCACTGGAAGTCCTGAAATTTTGCAAATCGGTTGCTTTTGTGCCAGCTGGAAAGACTTGGTAGAACGGAGAGGGACAACATCCACAAATAGATTAATGAACATCTCTGCTGCCAGGAAATGGACTTCAATCTAACAGAAGGTTCAAAACTGCTTAAATAGTTCCGTGCAAGTCAATTACACTAAAGGTATTCTTCAGCAAGGCCAGCCCACACCTCCCGGGTTCTGGAACCCTGAACATGCTCCTGGAATCCTCTTTCCTAAACTAATACTGACATGGACCTTTATAGTGTTCCTATTGAAATACACGATTTTTATAGTTAACGCTCAGCCATTGGGGATATGGTGTCCTAAAAATGACACCAAACATTAATCCAGGAAACCAATTTGAACCAAAGAAAGAAGTGTGTGAGAACTGCAGGGAGCAGACAGGATTGAAACAGCAGCAGCTTTCAGCGACTCCAGAGTGACACATTGGACTCTGATGTTTCAATGTGTACAGGTTGGCAGGACCGTTTGAATTGTTTGGTTTTGGTCTTTAGTTGGTAAATGTGATTTGTTCACATCACACACGTCTTGACTTCATACCAAAACCAAATGTGTTACGTCAAACCGATCCGACTCCTACACGGTGAGTGGCTATCAGCGTCAGATACCGAGGCAACAGTCTGCATGGGGGACTGCTGTAAAGTCCCAGAAAGCTTTGGTGTGTGGTCCAATTTGCTGTGAAGTTGCAGCAATTGGAGAAAACTGCAAATCTCAGAGAATTCATGGAGAGTGGTTGAATTTGGTTGAATCGTTGCGAACGTGACACGGTGAATGCCTAAAGGTATTCTTCAGCATGGCCAGCCCACACCTCCTGGGTTCTGGAACCCTGAACATGCTCCTGGAGTCCTCATTCCTAAACTAACACTCACATGGACCTTTTTAGTGTTCCTATTGATTTACACGACTTTTACAGTTAACGTTCAGCCATTGGGGATATGGTGTCCTAAAAATGACACCAAACATTAATCTAAGAAACCAATTTTAACAAAAGGTAGAATAACACCACCAGGATACATACTGCAGGGTCAGGTTAATCCACTCATGGTGTATGTTCATTGTCATGGTGTATGTCCCATGAATTTCTGTGGGAGCAGCCTTGCAATGCATTCTGGTAGTTGTGTGGGGACTTTGGAAAGGCGTGGCGTTGAGGTGCCCGCTCCTCATTTGCATAAAGTTGAACTGAGAGGTACAAGCTTGGCTCAATGCCAGTCAAAACCTGGCAAAAATCTTATAAATAGACCTTTGTCAATCTAAATTATAGACAGATTCAGCAATTGTGTGGCCTATTTTCTTGATTAAAAACAATTTTTACAAGAGATTGTATTCCACCACCATATCCGGGGTTTTGAAATCTGGGAGCAGACAGACCCACGTGAGGCGTTCGTCCAATCAGGTGGATCCATAGTGGTTGTAGGAGGGCGGAGCTTGTTTTCTTTGCTTGTCAGTGGTCCGGTGAGAGAACCTGGTCGCAAGCCCACAGGCGTGCAATGCTGTGACGCAGGGCGATCCTTTCGGTGAAAACAACACGTATACGGACCTGCACTATCAGGGTTATGGGAGCAAAGGGGGTGTCACACCCCACTCCTATATAGCTTATAGGGGTGACCCCGAATTGCTGAATATTTGATGCTTCAGTCGAAAGAGCCTGATTCGACTGCCTATCTCACAGAGGCGCAAAGTCCAGTTCAGAACAACAATTTACAAGGAGATCAGTGTAAACTTGCTGCTACATGCTCTCTGGGGCTACTGATTCTTGAAAAATGCATTTACGCAACAAGCCCAATGTATAGTAGAAACCCCCAGCTCCCCATTATATGCCAATCAGGAGGAGACTTTCAGACATGTTATCTGCAGGCGACAGGGCCGTTGTGAGGGTACATACTGATGGATGGAGAGTCAGGTCTGTATGACACCAGCCCTGCTGGGGAACCAGAGTTCAGGGCTTCTGCCGTCGCAAAAAGGAAGTCTGGCATGCAGGCTCTCCCTCCTATGGCTCTCTGGAGGACGGTGCCAGAGCCAAACACTGACTCATGATGAATGTGAGCTCTGACTGAGAGGCGAAGTCAAACTGCATCTGCCCCTGAGCCGCACTGCTTTTTTACGATCACAACAATACACCCTGGTCCTCTCACTGCAGTCCTACAGGGACTACAGTAAAGAGGACTGGGCTCAGTGCTACTGTCCAAATGTGTGGACAGCCAATGGAAATAACAGCTTTTCCCTCCATTCAAACTCTCTTCTGAAAACAGATATAATTTGCTTTATTTACAGACATGGTCACTGAATGTCTTAGCTTGGATTGCTATTTCTATATGATTTCTGGTACTATACATGTTCTAGGACATTTATTATTAAAATGTGTTAGTGTCCAATAAAGAATAATTTTGGGGAGGAATGTGTATGATTTTTGGAACTACAGTTCCCACCATGCCTTGGATGAATGATACGTTGAATCTACGTCCAGGGTGAACATTTAATGCTAGGGCAGGTAGTAATGCATCCTTTATGTAATCTTTCTGAGTCACTATAGCCCACTGGGGAATGTATTTCTACAAAGGACTCATCAGCACTGATTGGACAACCACATTAAAGGTGCAGATTTTTTTTCATACAATCAAACAGTTCTGTGCAAATAGACAAATAGGAACAACTAAAGAGTCTCTATAGCTATATAGCTACACTTACAGAGCTATATATATGTAATCAATGTTTCACAGAAAGAAAGGTGTTAAGGTGAAAAGAATTGATGAAGAAAATGATGAAAAAGATGCTTTGCTGGCTACTCCCGTTTTCATTTTTCAGAAGAGAAGTAGTGTGAGTGTGAAGCCTTCATCAAGATCCACAAGGAACAAGGCAGGTCAGCTGATTTATTCGCTGTTGTTCAAACGCTGCTGCTATAGATTCACCTTACATGTACCATGTTTTCCCTGAGCAACAGCTGTGTGTGGGAGTCTAAGCTGTCCTACCTGCATTGTTTAGCTGCTCCTCCGAAACTCCAGGCTCTACAATGTTGTCTCCTTAGCAACGATGCAAAGCACACAACTAAAATCTATTGAATTTCCTCCAATGTAAGACAGATGGAGGGGGGGGGGGGGGGTATAGAGTTGGTGGTGTCTAAAGTGCATGGAACATGAAATCAATATTCTACTTGGCAGAGAACTTTAGACGCTGTGTTGTTTGCCCATTGGCTCATCGGTCAGGAGGTCATCTCTTTGAGCATCCATCATGGGCTTCTGCATCCAGCCGGGAGCCAAGCCGTGCCCAAGACGAGCTCCAGCCAAGAGGGTCGGCTCAGGGGGAAAGATGGGAGGGGTGGGGGGTAGGCAAATGAGCTCACTGGAGAGATGGGTCGCCTATGTTAAATAATCACTCTTGTGCTCAGCCGGGTGGGTGGAGGAACTGTTTAAATGCTGCGTTCAAAAGGCCTGATTTCCATTGCAGTTGAAAAGGCGTGTTTGATTTCTTTATCCTCCCTCCTCAGGCATCCTCTCTGAGCTCTAATTGCCTGCTCCTAAACATACACCTTTTGTTGTGCGCTGATAAAACTACCACTCTCCACACAAATTGGTTGTCAGGAGCAGTAACACAGACGCCCTCCAAACCCTCGTATTAATTGCCTCATTCTTTAATGGACATAATTGTTTTCTCTCTGCATCAAACCCTTGGACATACATTAGATAATGAATTGTGTAGTATTTCATTAATGGAAGGGAGGATAAGGAAGTGCAATTTCATTAACACTGTACTAAACAGTGTGCTACATAATTTGCCAAATCAGTTTCATTATGCATAGCTAATTGTGTCTCTTATGAAAAACAACAGTCAGAAAGGCAGCAGAGGCATAGCAGCAGAAATGGCGGCATCCCCTTAAATGCCTACAAATGCAGCTTATCATGATGTCATGTGTGTCTTGCTATTCTTCCTCTTTTCAAACATGCAGGGTATTTTCGTCAAAACTGTATGGCATTGTGCTGCAATGTCAGAAGTGAGTGGCTAAGAGTTAATCGTGCAGAGATTGTGTGGCGATTGCTCTGAGGCTAATTTCTTTCTTTGCAGTTGAGATTAATGCCTGGTCTGCGAGGTCATTGGAGATAAGGCCCCAGCCACTCCGTTAGCTCCTAGTGACGATAATGCAGAGCAGACTTTATCAAGGGCACAGAGGCAAGGGGAGCACAGAATATTCGTGGGACTCTCCATGCATATGGCCATAATGAGATATTATCGCCCATCAAGCAGCACAATCAGTTACCTCATCCCTGCAGGAGTCCTCATGGTTGGAAAGAGAAGACAGAGGGCATGATATATCATAGCAAATATTAGGAATCGACTCATGCCAGTGACCTGCTTTTCCAATGTGGTTTTGTTTAATGCCAGAAAAAGAAAAAAAAAGTAACAGAAATATTTACACATTCCCTTGCCTTGCTTAGAAGGAAGTGAAAATCAGATAATGTAAGAGCATCTAAAACCCATGTTCCTTTTGGTTAGACACAAGTCTACCTGATTAGCGGACAATCATGATTATACAGCAAGAGCAGAGTGCAGAATTTGTTCCTCTTCCTTCTAAATTGAATTTTGATTAATGGAATGTTTTGCACAAGTTATTATTAAATAAGTTACATGCAAAAAAAATTATCTGAATTCCTATGCAAAGCTAGGATCTAATTATGTTAGCCGTGATTTTAAACTATAAAGTGAACTGGCCTGGTGCCTAAATTGTCCTGTGTAGGCTGTTAGGAGGAAACAGGATGTGAATTGGTTGGATTTAGGCAATTAACATACCTTGTTAAGGTGAGGTATAAATAAGCTTAGGTAAGGTTAGGGTTAGGGCAGCTGCTGACTGACTTACATTTATGGTATTTTTGCACAAAGTAGTAGCTCCTGTGGACCCCTTGTTTCTTTAGGCTAACTACATTAGCTATAGCCTGGCTGGTAGCAGCTTTCTGCGGGGGAAATGGCCGGGAGACCCCGTCGGACTAACGTCACATACACACGCTGCCCACATGGCTACCTGTCTTTAAGGGGAATGGTCTGACAGTAGTAATCATGTAAAAGGAGAACGGTAAAAGTTGATCAAGCAGCAAAAAAGTTTTAGCGTCAAGATTGCCATGTCCTGCGATGTGACTATCGTACATGCGCACATTGCGATGTCGATGCTAAAACACGATATTGTTCAGCCCTAGCGCTCATGGTTGTTGAATACTCGTTAAAGTTAGAGAAAGACTGCTGCCGAGGTAGATAACCACAACCGTCCCATTGTTGTGGCTGGCGTTTGCCGTTTCATTTCCCCATTGTTGCGTGCCACAGAGACAGACTGCAGATCGTATCCCTGCGCCAGGGGAACGCGCCCCCCCCAGAGCAGCCCAGTGTCCTGACAGTTAGACAATCGTGACCTGTACACAAAATAAACCACATTAACTTGACCTGTACACAAATCAATAAATCAAAATAACGTGACCATTTCACAAACTGGCTTGAGACCTGGTTGTGTGTAGGGAATGAGATTTGAAAGTCTTTTGTATTAACCCCCCCCAACAAACACACACAGGCCTTTTTTTCTTTGTGCAGCTTGCCAGCTAGCTGCTGACATCTGATGGTTAAAACGAGGTAAATGAATTTAACCAGTGGCTCCACAGAAATTCAGTGAAGTGCAGGGCCTCTCATTAAAGCAATCAGGCCCTGTGCAAAGTTCTTGTCGGGTGAGCGCAAAAAACACTTAAAGGTTATTCACAGAGGCTGAGGTCTGCTTTAAGCCAGAGCACTGTTTGAGATAAGGCTTCCAGTGTTAAAACAAAATGAGGAACTCCTCCGCAAATTCTTGCATGTTTCATGTAAAAGTCTCAAGGCTGACTCAATAATCCAGATAGTGTTATGACAGCAAATGTGCTTTTATAAGCACACTGGGGATTAGAACATATATTTTATTTGACTGAACACATTTTGTATGCAACATAACTCATAACATTTGACAGTAATGCAGCTATAATAACCTAAAGAGTAAGGTATGGATGTTGGACTGTTTTCTAATATATAACTTTTTCAAAACCAACAATGAATGCATTCTATACACTGTCCTCCTACCACAAATACTAACTACAGCACCAAACGTGGATTAATCCACCTCTGGAAAAAGTCTACGCTAACTAATACACTATTTACCCATGTCTGCGTACATCATACAGCCCTTTCTGTTCTATTTTCTTTAATTAGCAAATAATTTGTGTATTTGGAAAACAGGGGATATAATGACTGGGAAGGCAGAACTGTCTCCTCTTAAAAACAACAACTCTTGAGTGTTACTCCTCTTCACAGTGTGCGCATGATTTCAAACATATTTCTCTAAAGTGATAGAGATGCTCTAGCACATTATGCAAATTTGTTTTGATTACTGCTGTAAAACTGCCATAGGGACTTTTCTCGCAAGTGGATGTGATTGGAATCAAACTGGTGTTTGATATTTGTTAGAAACCGGTAGGAATTAAAGTCGCACCATATGAGGCAAATTTAATTACTTTACCCAAACATGGGGGCAATGGGACTCCTGCATCTTTTCTGAATGGCAGGGCAGGATGAAGATTATTTCAAGCCCACAGCACATCAAATTAATGACAATAATGAAGGATCTTGTGGTAAGCTCTTTCACATCACACCAGTGTCTCCAGGCATTGGCTAGTGTGTGTGTATGGTTCTGTGTATATGACCAAAAAGCGCGGAGGATCCCTTTAAGTATCTCCTAATTAGACCCAGCACGCCCTTCCCACTCTCACGCAGTGAACTGTTTCACTCCACACCCAATTATTTTAATCCTGTGATTGCTGGGAGAGCACCCGGCTCTACAGAGACAGATACTGCTGGGGTGATGAGTGCGTCTGGAAATGTGGACACATCAGCCTCTGGGGCCTCATCACCGGGCCCTCTGCCCCCAGGGCTCCACAGCTCTGGCCCGCTGCAGGCTCCACTGGGCTTATTCCCCCTAAAATAAGATGTCAAGGGATTTTCCTTGCTCTTGTCAGCATTCCTACCCGCCCGCCAGACTCCTTACTCGCTTTCCTCGGCGGATTAGAAGGTATCATCTATTTACCAAGACAGTCCACTTAAAACTGCCTGTGTTTTACTATATATATATATATATATATATATATATACACACTACTGGTCAAA
>NC_048424.1:16652607-16673090 GCF_013103735.1 Etheostoma cragini
ATATAATGTATATATACTGAAATTTATAGTACAGAATTAATTACAACAAATAACATCACACTGTACATTCATCAGTTTATGCCTTAATTATGAAATAAATGTATAATTCACTCTTGTTCACTTAGGATGACCATGCAGTGTGAAGGAGCAGGGAGAGTCACTTGAAAGGCTGAGGGTTGGGAATGTGATCCCTGCTTGAAGCTACACATAGAGACGTAAAGAAAGATGTCTGACTTCTTCACTGTCAATCAAACGCCACGCATGGTTCAAGTGTCTGTCCACGTTCCTTTCTTATTGTCTCTGCTGCTGCCCTCAGCACAATGGAAACTATTTCATGCTGTCACGTTACAGACAACTGTCATTTTCCAACACTTCAAGTCAAAGTGTGAGGAGTGTGATGAAGCGGTTTTTTTTTTTAAACACAGTTGGGTGGGGCAACATAAGACTCACTTAAAATTCCCACAGAGGCTCATGTAATTACTGTAACAGGGTTACACCCGGAGGTTAATAATCCAACTGCAACTGTAGTGTCATTATCATCTCAATGTCCCAAACCCCATCCATTCACACTAACTGGGCCACGGCAATTAAAAAAGTAGGAAGTTGATGAATAATTCAATTATGCCTAAGTAAACCATGGCCGTGGAGAAAGGCGGAATACCCACACAGAAAAAAGTTAGTCAAATGCATTTCAAATTGGACGGGTGCTTGTTTTTGTGTTTAAAATTAAAAAAAAAACAGGGATTTTAACTACAACTTTAACGTGAAAAAATATGAGGCACTGGAGATTTTTGGTTAATTACAAATCAATTAAAAACACTGGTAGAGGGATGGGGGAGTTGATGTTCAGCTCCCACTTGAGGTCCTGGCAGATGATAGTTCCCAGGAAGTAAAAAGACTCCACAGTGTCAATTGTGGAGTCAGAGAGGGTGATGGGGGCAGTTGGGACTGAGTTCTTCTTGAAGTCCTCAACGCTCTGAAGACTGCAATTCCCCTTAGCTCTACAGAGCATTTTAGCACCATTCAGAGCATTCTTTGGGTTAAATGGCCCACAACTTTATTTTTCGGTTCATTTTTACAGCAGCTGAAGCTTGTTTCCAGTACCTACAGGCAGAGTTTTTTCAGTGGAAATCCCTATACCTAACCCTGATCACTCCCTGCTCAGCAACAAACTGCTGCAGACAAACTTCACAATTAGCTGGTGAACCGACAGTAGTACAGCATTTAGCAGCTAATAAGACAGATAGTTAATCTGAGCAGTTGGTGGAGGCCAACAGAGCTAAAAGATGGAGAAAGTTAGACTTACTTTCATCAGATGGCCAGACAATGATTCGGGATAAGCGGTTGTCTTTCAAATTCCCTCTAAACACAATAGGAGAGCGCTTCAACCGACCAGAGCACGCTAGTTGAAAGAATTAACGTTTGCCGTATTCAGTTGGCAAAACTCCAAACATATCTTCCTTTTTTATGAATGACCCAACTCCACCATCATTATGTTTAGCCCGCCTACCAACTCGATACACGATGGGATTGGCCTGACCAGAATTTGTTTTTTTCCTAGCTCGCAAGCCAACGGAGAGTTACTAGACTGACCCTGGCTGCAAATTACATGTGCTGCCGCTATGGTGCGTATAAATTCCTAGGCTAGCCCTGTGTATGCTGGATGTGTAAATTGTATCCTAACATGTTAAAATAACTTTTTAAGGTGCTAACATATGTCATATGTTGTGTTTACACATACATTGTCTACATGACCAAACAATGACTTTATGCAACTATCAGGTTTTAGGTAATCTATATCAACAATGTTTCATTTCCAGGATTGTTAAGGTGCTGCCGGTAGTCCCTCATTTTCAGCCGGATGTCGGTCCCCTTTCTCTGTCTCTGTGTTGGCGTTCTAACCTCCGGTGGATTTCTGAGGACTATGGTTAACTGCTCCTCAGATCTCTGCAGGGTAAATCCAGAAAGCTAGCTAGACTATCTGTCCAATCTGAGTTTTCTGTTGCATGTTTAAAACTACTTTTGAACGTTCCACCAAAACAAGTTCCTTCTTGAGATAAATGTAACTATTTAGCAGAGGCACCGGGCTCCGTCCAGTAGTTAGCACCGCACAAGACGATTGTGATTGGTTTAAAGAAATGCCAATAAACCAGAGCAGGTTTTTCTCCCATCCAGGAACAGTGTGTGGTATAGCCAGACCTTCCTCCACAGCGCTGGAGTGTGTGTAAAAAAAAATAAAATAATAAAAAAAATAGTATTTCTGTTTAATTAAAATTCTGCCCCCAGTGCAATAGAGGTGAATGAAATTTTGTTTGTGCTGATAAATCATTGATTTATGGCATGTAACAGGTTCTTATTAATTATGATCCAAATACATAACTGTGAAGTTACATATTAGTTAAAAGCAGTTTCAATAAAAACTAGTCAAAATAGCATAGTCATTCTGCATGGCTACTTATCCTTTAAAGTAAGTAAGAAAACATATTAGCAAATTGATCTCTGTGAATGTGGACAGTTTGTTAGAAGTAGAAAACTTGACTATATTTTCTAGATGCCATTCTGTCCATTGGATGATAATGAGTGATTTCTATCACCTTGCTGTGCTGCTGACAGTACGTCATTTTCTCTTTGTAAAAATATATGTGTCTTTCTGACGTTCTCTAGTACCTCAAGCCTCATAGAGCAAAGACATCGACCTAAGTTGTAGCGTTAGATATTGTCAATGAGAAAGACGTGAAAAATTGATCACTGGGTTCACTGCATCTGTTTAAGGAGAAAATGGAATATAGTCTGAACCCAGACAGGATGAATAATAAGATGTGAGGATTAAGGACTTGAGAGGGTGACATGAGGCCACTGCTTTCTGTCGGCACACACAGGGAACCAAGGATCTGCTCTTCCTCAAATATTGTTACCCTACTCTGCTGCTTACATCATCAACAAATACAATAAAAAGGATGCGACCATTACGAGCATCTTGACAGCAGCAGTGAGCGTTGCCACAGTGTTCTGTCGCTTACACATTAATCTTAACGTTTCCGTGTGAATTCATGTGCGATTGCATTTTGCCACAGAAGATTGGCTAAAGAAAAATAGCTTGTCTGAATCTCCTGGCCTCCTTTGTCTTGCCTTTTGTCAGATGAAGCGAAAAACATTAATGCCTACTGATTAGATCTGAATTGCTTGGCCCCATCTGATAAGATGCAACGTTGATCATCAGTGACATCTCACCATCTTGATTAAACAAACAAGGGTGACATTGAACATTGTGTGTCTTGTGGAAGCATCAAGTGCTAAGAGGTACCCCAAGCTAACGGACAACATGTATTCCTTGACATGGACTTCCAAATCGCCCCACATGGTCTGGAACCTCTATCTGCAGGACCATATCCATTGTCAGTGCTTTCCAAAAGGCAGTCATGAATACATAGTCAAATGCGATAAAAGATGGGCACTACAAAAGTGATCCACATGACTGCTGTCTGATCTACCACTGATGTGGGAAAGTTGTAGGCACATAAACTACTTGGCTAAGGAACAATAGTCATTCAAAACCTAAGGCAGGGGTGTTTGAAGCATCCTGGTTTATTCAAAATGTAGTCCATATCCGCGACGTTCTACTACCGGGATCGCTCCAGTGCCGCCAAAAATTCCTCTAGATGTCCCTGATTTTCGGCCTGATGTCCGTCCCCTTTCTCTGTCTCTGTGTTGCGTTCTTACCTCAGGTGGATTTCTGAGGACTATGGTTAACTGCTCCTCAGATCTCTGCAGGGTAAATCCAGACAGCTAGCCTGACTATCTGTCCAATCTGAGGTTTCTGTTGACAACTAAAACTACTTTTGAGCATCCACATGTTCCACCAAAAGTCCCTTCACATAGATTTTAGTTTTGGGCATTTTAACAAACTATGGATGCAGGCATTTCTGTAGTTAGGACAGCCTCACTGATAACGTTTTTAGTATTCAGGCTAACAAGTTCCCTTCTTTACCTTTAGAACTTGTGAATAAAGAGTTTGTTTCAGTTTGACTTGGAGTCAACCCCATATAACCTTCTATAAAGCCATTTTCATTTGCAAAGTGAGGCAGTTGTGGATTGAGAAGGCATTCACGCAGCTTCTGTCTCTCGTTCCAGCCATTTGTTTTACAAATTAAAACATTCTAATCCCCTAAGCTATTTGCCACTTCTCACAGACTGAATTTGTTTAAAATTATATTAATTTCAAAGGTTTCTAAACCACTCAGTAAATCCATCCCACTGGCCTTGAGTGGAAGGGTAAGAAAGTTGTCAACGTGGCATGTTGCTGCTCCTTTTTCTCTTTCTCTCTTGATTTCTCACACCTCTCCAGCCCAAGTTAAAGCTGCTCCCCTATAAACACCATGTGTAATAAACACACCAAAGCAGTACAACACATGTGTGCCTTTGAAGAGACTTTAAGGTTTTCAGCTTCATTTCCCTGAAACTGTGAAGTGTGCCTATGGGCCCTTGCTGGTAGAGTGGTGATTGTGGAGCAAGAAGCTACAGTCAGGCCCACTCAATTATTCAGTGTCAGTGCAGAAGACCGGGGGCCTCCTTCCCACGCCCTTCCCACGCCCTCCCCCTGTGATGCAACCTCACTTTGACTCGGGAGCCCTGCCACGTTTGGCTGGCAAGCACCCAGGGAAGTGTGTGACCTCATTGCACTGACGATGTGGGGAGTCAAGTAGCTGGGAACTGTCAGAAATAAGGTGAAAGAGTGCACTACTGACACAGAAAACATTAGTGAGAGAAAGCTGTTTTCATATTGTGAAATGTTTATATAAATACATAGACTATGTGAGCACATAGAACACAAATCTGTATAACTCAAGACTGAGGATGACTGACATTCAAAGATACACAATCTTCTGAGGGTGGCGATAGGAATTCGTTTCAACAAAACCAGTAATGGTTTTATGTGTGGAGAGCAATGAAATCTCCGATGAAAAAACATGATGACAATATGAGTGTGTGTGTGTGTGTCTGTGTGTGTCTGTGTGTTTTTGAATACAGAATCTATTCATCATGTGCATACCATGAGCATGTACGTAAAAGAAAGGAAAGAGTAATTGACTAGTTTACTCAAGTACAAGTATAACTGTAAGTAGTTATTGCTAACTTTGGAGCACTTGTATCAGGTTAGTGTTATTTAATGGCCGAGTAAACTGGCTTTCTCCCCTCATCAATTCCTGTCAATTTCCTGTCAATCGGTCAAATTAAATATGTAAATACCCAATAAAACCTATCCATCAATGCCCAATGCGCCCTGGGTGCACATCTTATAATGCTTCAAAGGCTCAAATGAGAATTACACATTATTTATTACACTGACTCTGTTAAATCATTATTTTGGCTCAACTGTTTCATGTTAGTGTATTGTATTTAGCAGAAAAGTAACACATTTCAGGGGCTACTGTATGAAAGGAAAGGCTGTAGATCTGACATGATCCGAGGATGTACATCAGCAATGGTGCTGGGTCGCATGCACACAGACATCACCACGCAGTGCATTTATAGATTCACCTCTGACAAATTCAGAAACCTTTTACGTTACGAATACCTTTTCATACTAAAAGATAACTGTTCTACTGTGAATAAATTGTTGTGGAATTATTGTGCAAATCTACGAAAAGACACTGGAGTTCCAGGCTGCATTACACTGTTAGCTTTCATGCTAAATACTCAGAATGCCACTAGCTTAAATCTGACATAATTTCCCTTGATTTATAGAATCATAATTATAGATTCATTGCCCAAAGACATAACACTTTTTTTATCCAGTCTGGATCTACAAAATCCAAACCCCTAAGAACCAGCTTTAGATGAATGTGTAACAAAGTAATGCCTCAGAGGAATTTTATTTATCTAACTAAATGAGTAAACATACATGTATCTCAACCCAAAAACACATTGCAAGTTTGACCTTAAAGCAGATTATTAGCATATTTTCTGTACAGTCAGTTGTAGGAGCTCTGTCTCTACATAATCCCACCATTGTCATGTAGCTAGTGTTATAACCTCACGAGATAGGAGTGTGTAAAATCATGATAGGCACCTTGGGGGAAATAAACACGTTGACCTGAGGATTTAAGTTGACCCCCGCCATGGCAGACGATCCTCCCATCCCCATAGGCTGGACTCTTTCCCCTTTAGGTCATAAACTATGCATTAGCTGGCAACCATAACCAAACCTCAGCAGGGACATTAAAGCTGAAATGGTTTAGTTTCTACTCCAAATCACAATGTGTGCAGGCTATTGATGCTTTAGATGCAGAGATGGTATGTGTTGGAGAGATACTGCCGGATGCATTGTTTTGTTCCATTTTATTTCCATTTGGGTTGGTTTTGATCCAAGCAGGGAAAGCACTCCTGTGGGAAAATACTGTTTGTTTCATTGGCCAAAGGGAGACAATGCAGCAGGATGTGAAGAATCAGCCGTCGGGCACCAGATGGGGTCTGGACATACAGTGTGCTCAGTGAGAGGGAGTGGGAGGAGGTGGTTCTGGGGAGTGTTCAGCACACAGACAACCTGCTAGTGAAAGTTGATGGTTTATTTCCTTTTTATCCAGCTCGCTCAGCAGGCTTCTGCATGCAATGGCCAGTGCTCTGTCTTGTCCCCATCATCTCTTTTTTGAAGTAAGATCATCTCATAAAGCCGCTGGCATCGACCTCTTTACAAATTGGTAATTTTCCCTTGACTAGTTGTGTCAAAAGTAGCAAAATGATGGTCTTCATGGTGGATTAGTCGGCAGTTAAATAAATTGTGTCACGAAACGTGAACGTATCAGTGTCCCCAGCAATGTAATTGTGTGTGCACCTGGCACACACATGTAGCTCTCAGCTCTCCTTCTATTTAATGTGAATGCCACGTTCCTCTTGATCTTAATAAAAAATGTGCTTCTGTAAAAAATCTGCAGTGCAGATTTTACCTGAGAGCCTCTGGGGATTATGTTAACCAGTATGTTTGTAGTCCTGTGAACCTTATAAGAAATTCCCGTATTAAGACAGTTTGGCCAATTTTAATAATCATTATTCACTTGTCCACAGGGAGAGCTTAGATATATTAAGCGTATGGATGCAGTAGTGATTGGTCTGGGTTCTGCAAGGTAATTCTTCTATTTATAGAGGGTCATTAAGCTGTGCAAATCTCTCTTCACTTCTAACCCATCTCCGCAATGTCATACTGTAAAATTAAAGCAGGGGTCCAGTTCAGTCTGAATGTCCAGACCACTTAAAAGTCTATTATACTCTCCCGGTGTCATTACTTTTAGTAAGCCAGCTCTGAAATAGTAGTTTAAAAAGAGAGAGGACTTAATTAACACTTTGCATATTGTCCTTTCTGAAATATGAAGAAGTACCTTATTCAAACAGATCTCTAAATAGGCTTCAACATATTAGAGATGATATAGATATAATGTGTCCCATACCCCATTTAACATTCATATTCTTTGGGGTAACCTAATCTCAAATAGAAATCTTTCACTTTCAGGAACACATTTCCATATCGGACATTACTAGAAAAGGCAGCCAACATTAGCGGTGGCAGATATTCAGATTTTTCCTCAGCCTCCGGTCTTTTTTATTTAAGTCAAGACTGTGCTTTTCTCAGGGTTTAAAAAAATGTTAAACTGGAGATATGTGGTTTACCTTTACAGTGGCATGTTTCTTTGAATTAGCACACAGTTGGTGCATAGAAGTTAGCTGCAATAGTCACATAGCAGAGTCATCAGAAAGTTTTTTAATCTACCACCAAAGTCAGTTGGCTTCATTTGTTGTATTGGGAAACGTGGACGTCTGTGCAACCTTTAATGGCAATGCATAGATTTACAAATAGTTCAGTAGCTAAAAAATTTAAAATAAAATGTGCACACTGCTCAAAAAATTAAGGACACATTGGGTTAAATATCAAAACTGTAGCAATTCATGAGATGAGCTCATTGGTTTTTGGATGGTCAAACAACTCTGGTCTGGGTCAGATTGAACAACTCACCTCTTGTTTGGGTTACATTTACTGTTAGGGTTTGGAAATGCATAAGTTAGCTACTCTTCAACTAAAGGTAATTTCTCCAGACTTTGATGAGCTTGGTGGCCTGTCTGCTTTAGGAACCAACAAACCACATTAATTGTGTGTAAGATTTTGAAATGTACGTCTTTAGTGGCCCCTACTACTACTACAACTACTACCACTACTACTACTACTACTACTACTACTACTAATACTGACACTGCGATGAACGGGAGAATATCAACTTCAACAACTTTCACTGCGATTGTTGAACAAAAGAACCCGTGCTGTCAGAATAGTTTCAAATTGCAAAACCTCCACATGGAGAGGCAAACTTTGAATTTCTTTACAGTTTTAAAATTCAGTTTAATTTCCTTTTACATCACATGCATCCACTCCAATACACCTTACTTTGCAATGAATTAGGGATCCAGAATGCAAATTAACACAAACACTGTAAAAACCAATGAACAATAAACAATAGCACCACATAATCTGCATGACAAGTGATCAGTCATCTCAAGGTACAAGTGACTTAGCTCTCTGCTGCACAAAGCTAGCAGTTTACTGTCTTGTGAGTAGTGACTTTCTGGCAACTGCACATTTCATGGAAAATCTCTCAAGCCTGTGATAACTATACCTCTAACTATGCAATTACATGTGCATGATGTCTACCCAAGTGGACACCTCCGGGCCTGAAAAGTGAAGCCGATGTGAAGTGCCTTAAATTTGCATTCTGTCTAACTTCCAGCAGGGTGGCAACTCCACTGGCTCCAAAGAGAAGCCTGCTTCTATAGAAGTAGAAGAGAAAATGAGCCTTCTTCTGACTTGACATTTTCCTAATGAATAGATGGTCTCAATTGCTAGTTTAAATTCTTCTTCAATACAGCATAAGTCAGTTTAGTAAATTATGGTCTGACTTATTTTAAAATAAAGAACAACACAGGGGATGCTATAGGACCTGTGAATCAGGACAGAGGCTTAGCAATGCTGACCACGGCCCTGTGGACATTAAAATAGACCTTCACTTGTTCCTTGATGCTTGTGTTTTCATCGTAAACTTTGACCCTCTCAGTGTGTGTTTTTTGGTAATCATTTTGGTTGCATGAAAATGTCTTGTTCAGCGTTCTGTAGCACTTCACCAACCAAGGCTAACTAGGTAGCACTAGCGTTATCTAGGACCAGGAGGTCCGTGTTTACCAGTCGGTAAATCTCCGCTGGATGACTTGCTTCAGAAGGGTTTTGCATTTAGCCTTTAGCTTAGCATAGTGCCATTGCAACCATATACAACACCGGCTTGGCCGCATTATCCTCCCAGTTCCACCCTGTTGTTGTTCAGTTTGGGCTCCAAAATGGCAAGATGGTGACGGCCAAAAAGGAAACAGCTGGCTTCAAAACGACAGTCCACACACCAATGGCTGACGTCACTGATGCTGCCGCCGTTATTTTGACCGCCTACTTGTTTACCTGATGAATCCTGAATTACTTCAGAGCATTGGTTTTTGAGTGTTCTACCATTTGTAACATTTTTTGTTTTATTTTATTTATTCATTTGTTTAGCTCTGTTCTTTGGTTCTGTCGGTTGAAGAACATTGTGTTCAAACAGAAATCTTCAGAAATCAGAAATCTTGGAATGTGGTTTTGTTTCTAACAGGAGGTCTAATTCAGTGTCCAATCATACGGGCTGGAAACAAACCCTAGGTTAGCCAAATTTATACGGAAAAGAGAATGTAGGTGAAGGGTAAAATTAAAACATCCAGCACAGCTTACAGCCCAATGTCCTGCCTTAACTTTGACTAACCATATACTTTCCCCAATTATACATGGTTTTCTTGTGCTTATTAGCAACTTTACAAGGTGTGCCCCATTTCAGTTACCTGTAACTTAAGTAGTTTAAATAATTCTGAGATAGCAGCTTGTTTACACTGTAATTTTTATATAAGCCAGACCAATCAGAGACACATTCAAACTTATCAGACTACAGGGCCAACATATTTGATATTGGTATTATCCAGACAGTTTGTCTTGATAAAAATAAAAAATAAAAAATCACACTGGAACACCTACTGTAGTCATAATCAGCTGCCTCAAGGCTCAAGTGCAGTTTTTTTTTTATCAGAGTATTAAGAAGAAAAGATCAGCCTTCTCACAATGTTCAATGTAATGTTATACTTCCTAAGAACTGAAGAAAACCACTTTTGCACCATTCAAAGCCATCAAATAAGACAAGTCATAGTATTAGGCTCTTCAAATATGTTTATAAAACAAACCCAAAAGTAATACTGTGTTGGCTATTCAAAGCTAAGCCTCACTGATAAACAACATATTTAAGTCCCTAGGAAGACAAGTTCAGTGTAATATCAATCATTCTTGGCAATATGAATAATGTTTTAATTACTATTTAATTTGTAGATGTGAGACCCGATGGATGTTGATGAAGAACACTTGATGGTGTTTAGTACATGTCATCTAAATTGTGCATTCTCTTCTGGAAAATGTCCTATCCAAATGATGGCAAATTATTTCTGTATTTTTTAAAGAAAAGCAGGTCAATCAGGAGAGTCATGTTTTCAAATATGCAAATGAGGTTTATTATACAACTCAATAAAATGTTAAAAGTCTTTGGCAATTAGACTCCATCGCTATACAAATATTTTGTATATCTATATAGGGGTAGAGACCCATCAGACCCCCTCAATGGAATCTAGACACCGGTGGTGGCACCAAATGAACCCGAAAACCAGACCGCACCGGTCAGCTGGAGTAGATGACTGGAGGTGGAAGGGGGGTTGGAGGGGTGGAGGGTAGAACTCTTTGCCTGCAACAACAACTGAACAGCACAGGGAGAAACAGATATTATAAAGGAGGGTTGTGACTCTGTGATTGTCCCGTGTAATTTGTGTACAATTCTGATTGGTTAATCAGGAAGGTGAACGCCTCCACCAGCTGATTCTATTTAGGAAGAGAGCATTGATTAAATTAGGTCTTCTTGAAAGAATTTAGGCTGAGCTACATTTCAATCAGGAGAGACTAGACAGCAAAAAAGTGTATTTATTAAGATAACAGCTGAACTGATAAGCAGTTCACCAACAAAAGTTAGGTGTTCCTGAAAGAATTTACGCTGAGGCTACATTAGCCTCAATTTATCGAACTTCTGACAGTACTCCAATTTCCCCAGTCAACACTCAGTTTACAAAAAATACTGTAATGTCCTGTAATATAAAACATCAGCATACAGTTTAGGGCCTATGTCCTGGTTCTCCAAGTTAAGCAGCCCGCAACGCATGGCTAACTACAGTACAAAACTGTTTTACATGAAACCAGTATTTTAGTGTTGCAAATTGGCTGGAAATTTACACCAATTGCTAGCATTATTGCTAATAATAATTTACAGAACAGTAGCCATAGTATTAAGTTTTAGTTCTAGAAATGAAGTCTTGGAAACAGAAGAAGTAATCTGGGATGAATCCATCACGCAGACAGCAGAGCTCGACATTGCTAAAGAATGTGGATAATGATCCTAGCAGGGGGAAAGGGCAAACGATACTCTCAGATTCATAGAAGCCCTAATTATGGGAACACACACTGCTCTTTAGTCCTTCCACACAGGGACAATGATATTAAAATCATGCATCACTGAATGTGTTCGTCAATGGCCTAGAAACAGTTGTTTCGGGTGATGAAAGCTTGCTCTGCACAAAATACCCATTGTAACAGCTTGAGCGTGGAGATGCAATTCCCACCCACACACTGAACACTCATGTACTCCCATATCAGCACATGTTCATGCACATACACCATTGCAAAGTTTAAATCTTTGTAAGCATTTGCAAGGGCAGGTGTGTCCCAATGAGGCTCCACTCTTGTCTTGAGAAAGCCTTAGTAGATGATGTCAAGCTAAGATTTATTGATGTGTGTGTTACCTTAAACAGATGGAGCTCTCTGCGATTCCACTTGCAAGCAGCGAAATTAGAAAAAAAAAGCTGAAAGACCCAGAGAGGCTGAGTAAAATTAGTCTCTGCTTCTAAATGAACCAGAGAGGTAAGGAAGAAGGAAACATTATTTAGTGTCTTCTCCCCTCACCTCTTCGGGGCGGAGAAGCTGGTTGGAGCTATTACACTCTCTATCATGCCAAGTCCCTTTGGACAATACAGGATGATCTGCACAGTGCTCCACTACTCCTCTAACTGATCATCAAGGTGTCGCATTAGAGCTGCTCATGTATCACAACTGGATAGCAGCAATACAATCAGTTATCATTATTGTATTACAAGCTTCGATGATCCTCTTTAATTATACTGAGCCAGGTAGGGAGCAGGAGCTACACATACAGCCATGGTTGAGTTATTAGTTCATACGCCACTGTAAATGAAACCTAACTCCCATATAATCACATAATCATGTCATGGAATCTAGATCATTTATAGAAGGGATTTTGCAGACGTAGAATATGTTCCTCCTTTGTTTACCGCAGTCAAAATACAGGGTCTTGCTGTTAACACAAGTGCTTTGACTATGCTGTGCAAACGACTTGCCAAAACATGGACACAGTCGAAACATGCATTTAGGTATCCCTTGCCGATCCAAAAATTAATATCTAACCATTGCAAAGCATGCGTAGCTTTCTGAATGCGATCCAATGTAATGGGACTATAATCCAGTTATCATGTATCTGCAGAAAAATCATCTTCAACAGACAGACCCTGAGGATGGTGAGTTCATACTAAAGAAGGGGGCATAGAAGCTGAGTTTGTTAGCAGCAGACTGTGTGAAGCTTAAGAAAGAGGATACCAGCATGCATCAGCTTTGATGGTGGTGAAACCCTTCCTGGCAGCCATGACACACTTTTTGAAATTATCAATTGCTTAGGACTAAGTGTGACATGGTTATGTGAGAGAGGAAGGATTTTGTTTTCGGGGAATGTGCAGTGCATGGATGCTGTCCAAACTCTTCCTCTACGTACAGAACAAACATAATGTGTCACTGATGGCAGAGATGACCCTGACATCATTGGAAGCCAAGATTAAATAGAAAGATGCTGTATACGTTGCCCAAGGATAACGCTGGTGTTATATATATTTTCCTATGGTCAACAAATCTCAGAATGAGGAATACAATTTCCAATAATCAATCCATCAATACAAATTTACTTTAATTTTTTCTTTAGGAAAGTCCTATATCAGTACCAAATTAAGTTCATTTTTTTAGCACATACATAACATAAAGAGTTATTGATGAATGCTTACAATAGTGTTTTTCACCCTTTAGACTTTGTTAGCGTTGCTGTCCCATTCATTGATCTCAGATCTTAGTTAACTTATTAAGTACACATTAAGAAAAGACGGCCAAACCTATAACCTATAAGATGCAAGATGTAATAACAGGAATTGCAAATCATTGACAGTGCAGGTCTGAGCAGCTTCGAGATATGTGTGTGCTCTTTGAGGTTGGAGGTAAAGGGTGTCTGCTCTTCTCCGTGGTCTGCCCTCCAGATGTGAGATGGCATGGCACTCTTTTCTCAGCTCATCACTCACACTAGATAGAGTTGAAATCCGGCTCCATAAACTTCCACATGGCAGACAGCTGCTTCTGATACAATAGGTAAAATGTATATTTATAGCGCTCTACATGGATTAAAAAAAAACACAAAATACTTTACACAAACCATACAATGTGATAAATATTAGTGCATGATTAAAGATAATCAGTGAAGAACCTGAATATTTGTGTGTGTCTTTTGTTGCTGTATTGAACCCTGTTCATTGAATGAAGTTTAAAGGTACGGCCCAGTGTTTTAGTACTGACCTCTGTTATTTTGTGTCTTGACTTCCTTTCCACACCGAATGTGGAAATGTGTGGCGTTGTGTAGAACAAAATGAAAGACTTTCTCCCACAGCGGTCTAACAAAATCAATTGCTATTTATGTATAGCAGATCAATCTACCCACTCTGCTCTGGGATCAGCTGACTCTGTCAGAACGTGTTGGTATCTGTGTCTTATTATGTGTTAATAATATGATATAACAAAAGTGATTGTCAGTGTGGATGTTTAAAATGTGCTAAAACTGTACGTCTAACGCATTAGTGACTTATTTCAGTGACATGGGGGTATTATTGTGAACATATATTATTGGAAATATTACATAACTGGTTGAAAAGTTGTGTTTTATAACATAAACATCTGCTCCCAGACCAACACATCACAAATCAGCGGCAAACAATGTTGATAAGTTAGTAACCTGCATTACGCATCAGTGGTTGTATTTTTTGCCATAGAAACACCAACTAATGTAATATTGCAGCACAAAGTAAACTAGTTGAGCTACGTAAATTTGCATAAAAGATGGTCTTTTTAATCTGATACTGTACAAGTGGTGGATGTGGTAGTTACCTCCTCATAAATAAGGGTGTGTGTTCCCAACTTTGAGACATGTAACCTACAGCATGCTGTGTGAACCGCCCAGGGCTTAAACTAGAGTTTACTACCTAGCCTTAGCCACTGGAAGATTCAAAACTGGGAATGAAACGACAACATGGTCAGCGGCACAAGGTCAGTAGTGCACTGTAAGACTTACACAACTTGGACTGATCAAGAATGATCAAAATCAATGCAACCAATCTTATAATATTCTAACTTTTAGTCCGTATGGGTCAACCTCCAAAAACTTCAGATCCCCAACCCTCCCTTGAAGCTCTATCAAACCTCTGTCCAAGGCCAGAACCCACTTTTCTTGTTCCGGTTGAGAAATGTTCAGAACCGTATTTATTTAAGAGCTCTGGTCAAAAGGTCATTAGTCCCCAGAACTCTACATTAAACTTTGTCTCTGACGGACTCCTCACACTCATCAGATATCTTCCTTTCAATCACCGAGCTCTTAAATCTCCTAATTTTGATTCAAGAGGTGGTCTCATGCATTTTAATTTGAGGAGTGTTTTACCTGCTCCGAGTCCAGATATTTTTTCATCATTTGAGATTGTCATCTGCTCATAAAGCTACTCTACCATGACCTGTTTCCAGAATATATCATGAACTCATCATGGCCTTTTGCATTTTAAAGCCTCCCTCAAATTCAACCAGGAAAATCAACCTTTTCTTACTGGGATTTGGAGGACGTTCTTTCTACTTTCTGAATCCATGGCACAGCAATCTTTTAGTTGTGAAGTGAGGTGCATGTGACATATACAGTATATGGTTCTCTTTTGCAGACCGGCACATGTTCAGCATACTTGCCTTCAGTCTTTTACCACAGGTGGATGTTGCATGGGACACCCTATGCATGAATCCGTGTGATAAGGTGGAAAAGGTTACTGAGATAATATCTTTCAGATCTTGCTCCCAAAGCTTGACATGCTGACTCAGCAAAAAACCTAAACACCTTTTCTAAAATTCCTAACTTCATCAATATAGAAACCTAGATAGTTATGAGTCTGCAAAGTTCAGCTTGTGTGACCCAATTTTAAACTCATAGATGCAAATTATGTGAATTACTTCAGTTTTGTATTGATAACCAATCTCCATTTATTACACCTATCATAACTATAGGTGAGCATCCACTGCTTATTGTCTTCAGAGGGTGACAGTAAACCTATGTCATCAGCATACAGAAGAATACTCATTTCACATAATCATTTTATTTCCAAATGTTATCCCACAATTCAACATTTCAGCTTTAACTTCCTTTGCCAAATAATTTTTATGAACGGAAAAATGGCATTTGACTGTGTTGAGCTAATGTTATGTTTCATCCCAACCTGAATGTTAAGGATGTACTCTGTAAAACCCTGGATTTTGTTCAATGACATTAATGACATGCAATCCATAGATTTTCTTAAATTATATATTTCCACAGTACACAGTCTATACATGTAGAACAACTGTAGTAGGCCTACAGCTAAGTGGCAAAAACCTGGGGTCCCATCTATAAAACTCTACGTAGGATCCTTACAAAAAGTGTACGTATGCCCAAAAGCCAAAAATAACAAACAAAAACAAAAAAATCTGATTTGTAAAACCGTGCGTACGCACATCTGTTAGCAGTGTTCCCTTTATAAATCACTGATCACCCAAGTGTGCACACGTGAATCTGCCTCTTTCCCCGCCCTGTACACGCCCATGTGTAACCATAAAAGGTCAATGCAAAGCACCTGAATGCTGATCAGTGTGTTAATGACCCTGGCAGTTGCTCTTTAGTTACGCCGTATCATGATCACATATCAAACACTTGTCAGACTCGGGAATTGCTGCAAATTGAATTGTAATTTCGACCTGTTCCCGCACAGTGTATGTAAACCTGATCTATAGACTAGCTACTGTATTTATACATTAATATTAATAATATTGTCCAAAACGCATTATGGCACTCTGGACGGCAGTGATATACCAGACCAATATGATAAGATATGAACAGAACTATATAGTATATCCAAACAAGCCTTAGCAATAAAGTTGAAGATTATATGTAATATTTATATAAAACACTTAACGGTCTGCCATTTCAATTTGGAAACCGCCAGTGGCCCCTAGAGATGAGATAATCTGTACTTGGACCTGGATGGCATGGTTCCGGTGCGTTGCCCTCTCTACTGGACCCAGTTCAGCACATAAATCAAAGAGCGCAGCTTTAGGGAATTTAAATCGGCATTTAGTCAGTCATCGTCATGGTCCCTGAAGTCTCTATCTCCTGATTCTTCAATTAGGGGTTAGTCCTCTTGCAGTGCCAGCAGGGCTATCAAGCAGCATTATGCAAAGGGGGGTGGTGGGCCCAGTATTAACAGACATATATTTAGCTATTTCAACTGTGTAGTGTTTGATGCTATCAAGTATTCCATGGAGTTTGGCCATCTCCTCCTGCTGCGCTTTGTAGCGGACAATGTGACGTGAGACAGTATCGATTAAATATTAAGTTTTGATTTACAATTTGATTTATTTGAATTCATTTTACAAGGTGTTTATGCAATAATTATCACTCAGTACAAACGCAAATAACACTGCTGGATTTAATCTTCATGATAACCTGGATGTTATGTAGTGAAGAAACGTGTGTTTGTGTGTGTGTGTGTGTGAGGCATGAATACTAAAAACATATTACAAGTAATCGTTGTTCCCACATTTACTTTCTGCAGTCTGACTTCAGGTCACCATCTCACCATCTGCGTCACCAATTCCCATTGTTGCCGAAATGTGCGTGGACATGGGTCGGAGTTTGCGTGGAGGACCGCACAGATTAGTTTTTTTTATAAATCACAACCTTTGCATGGGAAGTTTTATAAATGAGACCCCAGGTTAAGGTTAGAAAGAATACAGTCCAGTATTGAAAGCCGCAGACAAGACATTTAGTTTGTTTGTTAATACTAAGGATGTACCTGCAGACCACACATACAGTATCAACGTAGTTCCTTGGGATACTGACGTGATCATCCAACTTGTCTGCATCCCATAAAACTATGGAAAGCCGCAGACAAATTTGTTTGACATCTTAAAGCTACGTATTCTATAATGACATTGATTGTGATAACTATATTAAATGTGGACCAATAATGTGTGGCTGATACCAGCATTGCTTGTTGGCATCCACTCCTATTTGTTTAACTTAAGTTACAGATTGCATCTACTCTGATAAATATTACTCTGCACTATAGGTCTGTGAAAAAAAAGTTATGCAGATGATTCAAGTATACATCACGGTGTAGGGTTATCTTGAGAAGACACAACGCAATTTAACACATTTTAATTTTAAAGTATTTTTCAAAAAATGAGAAAGTGAGGGTTAAGTGTGAATATAACCTGTGATTCACAATGAAGTTTGCAGAAACATGTCTTGTTTAGCTATCAGTGCAACACTATTGGGACACATTGGTTGTGGTTGTGGTTTTCATTAGAAATTAAAGAGTCATCCTTTAGAAAAAGGTTCCTGAGCGTTACAAAATCCATTCAGAATCACATACCGAAGAACTCTTTGTGAATGTACTTGGATTTGATGAATCAATTGTGACTGTCCCATTCACCTCAAACCTAGAGTGAACTTCCCCTACCTGCCGTCCAGAGTGTTATAACACGACGGAGCTCTTAAATTATTCATCTCCATCATTAAATATCTATGCACATCACATATTGGCTTCATGAAAACTTTATATGTGGAACCATGACACCATTTATCAAGTCCCTGCCATTAGAAAGCAGTGTGACTAGGTCTGTGCAGGTCTTGTGTGGTTGCAGTGCTTTCTTTGTAGCTGCTTACTTAAACACGAAAACCCCTGTTTTCCATCCACATTACACTTTTAATCAATAAATGTGCTGGTGGTGCAACTCGCTGGCGCTAATCATAGCTGGGCGGGGGCGTGGGGGTCTGAGCTGGAGCCATGTTCACACACTGCCAGAGACATGGGAGCTGCACCACTAATATCTCATTATCATGGATCTGCTGATTACTTTCCCAGAGTCCCACCCTCCATCGGCCTTTTCCTGCTCATTTAAATACATTTGAATACGGTGAGTGGAGGATGAGGAAGGCAAAGTGCTAATTTGATAGGCGAGGAGACAGGTTGAAGATGTGATCTTGTGAATGCTAGAGCGTTTCCTTTTTTTTTGACGACATTGACATCACTTATTTCCTGGTTCAGAACAAAGGTGTGACCTGTCAAATATATAGCTTAAGCTCCGTCAGCCAGGGCTGTTTTAATCAGCAATGTCACCTCTCCAATCAGCCTCCATCCGGAATCTTCCACCCTTACTGATGTTTGCAAATTATTCCGCAAATATTTCCCCCCATGGCTTCGGCTGTGAAGATGGAAAATTGATTACTGATTACAGCTGACCTGTTTGGGCGCGTAAGCTTTTCTGTGTTATTTTGCCTGTGATCTAGTGTTTTCTCTGTTTACATCGGCAGTGAAAACATGGGAGACGTGGCACAGATGGCTCTTTATGCAGGATGATTCCTCAGCAGACGTTATTTGAATGGTTATTCAATGTGAAATGCGATAAGTGCTTAGGGGGAAGCGCTGTGGAGGCGGAGAAAAGCAGGAGTTTGTTTCTGCTACATGTGCTTTGCATATTAATCAAGAAAGGAGTGCTGCGGAGCCAGATATTCACATAGGAGCAGTGGGATGTATATACCCACACCCCCACAGATAGATTCACATGCTAAGCGCTTGTAGAAAATGAAAGTCTGTTTTTGTTGTTCCTTGACTAACTGAGCAAAAATACTTAGTTTTATTAAATTTGCCCATTTATAATAACAGATTATATTTAAATACGCCTTTCTCGGCACTCAAGGACGCTGTACAGGGTATTCATACATTAAAAACAGCTTAAAAAAAATACTGTACTACAAAAACAATAGAAAAGGCAAAGCAAGAGACATTCAAGTGGAATAGCCCATTTAAACAGATGTGTTTTGAGTTGAGACTTGAAATGGGGAATGAATCAATGTTTCTGAGTTGGGGTGGTAATGAGTTCCAGAGACAGGGAGCAGAGTGGCTGATTGCTCTGCCCGCTATGGTTGTGAGACGGGTGGAGGGGACAGAGAGGTGTATGGAGGAAGAGGATCAGAGGGAGCGGGAGGGAGTGGGAAGCTGGAGGAGATCAGACAAATATGCGGGGGGCGAGGTTGTGGACGGCCTTGAATGCAAACAGGAGAACTGTCTGTTTCGGAAAGAGTGGATTTGGTGCCAATGAGGAGAACCTCGGTTTTTATTACTGTTAATTTGAGGAAGTTTTGGGAGAGCCAGGTTTTTATTTCAGAGATGCAATCTGTAAGGGAGGTGGGCGGGTGAGTGGACGAGGGTTTGTTGGAGAGGTAGAATTGGGTGTCATCAGCGTAACATTGGAAGTGGTTGTTCAATTTGCAGAAGTTATTGCCGAGGGGAAGAAGGTAAATGATGAAGAGAAGGGGCCCCAGGACAGAGCCCTAGGACAGACCTGAAGTGACAAAGGAGGGAATGGATTTACAAGACTTGAGTTGAATGAACTGGGTGCGGCCAGAGTAGTAAGATGTGAACCAGTCTAACGGAGTGTGTGTGATGCTGATGTAAGATCTATTGAGGAGAGTGGTATGACAGAAGGTGTCAAATGCTGCACTCAGATCAAGGAGAATGAGGATGGTGACGGGTCCAGCATCAGCTGCCATGAGGAGGTCGTTGGTGATTTTGACGAGTGCTGTTTCAGTGCTATGGAGGGGACGGAAACCGGACTGGGACTGTTCATACCGGTTATTGTGGGATAGGTGAGAATGGAGTTGAGAGGCGACTGTTTTTACAAGAATTTTGGAGATGAAGGGTAGATTGGATATAGTACAGAAGTTGTTGAATTTGGATGGGTCCGCACCTGTTTTTTTCAAAATAGGGGAGATGGCAGCAGTTTTGAAGGATGTAGGGACAGTTCCAGTGGTGAGAGAGGAGTGGATGATCGCAGTGATGAGGGGGACCAGGAAAGGAAGGCAAGCTTTAACAATTTGTTGGGGGGGGGG
>NC_048424.1:16673100-16676100 GCF_013103735.1 Etheostoma cragini
CAAATAGATGGCTTGGATTTCCGGGTGAGTTCTGTGATTTCTGAGATAATGGGGAGCTGGAAGGAGGAGAATGAGTGTGTTGATGGGTGAAAGTCATCTGAGATGCTGAGGTGAGGGATTGAAGATGCTGGTGGATGTTCTTGATTTTTTTCTGTGAAAAAGGAGATAACAGAGTTGCAGAAAGAGGAAGTCTACAAGTTGTTAAGTAGGGAAAAAAGATACTTGGAGTTTCTTATGTTGGCAGTGATTATTCTGGATTAGTAGTAGGTTTTGGTGCTGGCAATGGAGTCCTTGTAACATAAGATATGGTTACTGTACATTTCTTTGTGACCAGTTTTCCTATAGAGACGTTCAAGTTGCCCACCTTTGGCTTTCATTAGACAAAGATCGGGGGTTTACCAAGGGGCGGAGACGGAAAAAGAAACAGATTTGTTTTTTAACCAAGTCCAGTGTTGTAATGAGAGACAAGATCATTGGTGGTGGAGAGATTGTGAGTGTCCGGAAGGCAGGAGGATTGGATACTTGATGTAAGAGTGGTCAGGTTGATATTCTTTATGTTCCGAAATGAAATAAGGCTCAGTATTTTTGAGATGGAGAGACTGAGTTTCAGTGTAAATGAGAGGGGAAAGTGGTCAGTTATGGGGAGTTCATCCGCTGTAAAGTCAGAAGGGGTGACACCAGAGTAGCAGATTTTGTCCAGAATATGTCCTTGTGTGTGGGAAAAGTGATATGTTGCTAACATCCAAAACTATCTTAGCAGGAGGTGAAGTCTTTGGTGAGAGGCACATTGATATTGTCCATGTGGATATTGAAATTGCCTAGCAGTATCATGTTTGGTGAGAGAGAGGATAAGGGGTTGAGAAAAGGAGCAACGTCATCATCAACTTGCAGACAGCAGATTCGAAGGAGCTGGAGACAGGCACAGACACCGGCAAGACTTTCCACTTTTCGCCGTAGATTATTGTGAGACCTCCTCCCTGGCCGGAGCCACGGGGTTGACAGATAAAAAAAAATAACACTAGGAGTGGATTCGTTGAGTTGAGAAAAGTTTTTGGGCTTTTGCCATATCTCGGTTAAACAAAGAAAGTCTAGCTTACGATCGGAGATGAAGCCCTGGATGAGTTGTCCCTTGCTTGTCAGTGAACGGATGTTGAGCAGAGCAAAGTTGAGTAAGGTGATGTCACAGCTGATGGTGGTGCTAGCCGGCCGAGCTAGGCGGGCTAACACACTGGAGTTGACAGTCCGGTTGGTGGAGCGTGGAGGGCAACGAGAGCTGGACCAGATGGACTTTATTCCTGTTGAGCTGTTCTGGTGGAGATTCCAGCAGGACCCTCGGTGGATGTATCTTCGGCAGGGCTGAAAAGCAATGTCCGGGTGAAGGTGGAGAGCCTCCGGCGCAGGTCCAGGCAGGTGCAACCAGAGCACGTCATGGCCGAGTACTGCAGCAAACCTGTCACTAGCAGGTGAACAGGCAGCAGAAAGAGCTGATAGTGAAACTAACACAAACAGTAGTGGCAGTATTCCAATGAAGGCAGTTACACTGTCCAATAAGGTCATAAAACATAGGGAGATTGGTAAGTTTATAAAATTAGAAGTTACTGGCGAGCAGCGGCAGCAAGTCGTGCCAGCGTTCACTCACAGCGGCGGTGTACCCCTAAAGTAACAAGCGGTGCTTCAATTCAATTTCTCTTGAGAATGACTAAATTGCAATGTATTTACTAACATAGCACATGAAGCAGTGGGCCCCCAAGAAGAGGCATCCTGTAGATCAGTGTGATCCAGGCTAGCAGCGTTTCAAACAAGATGTGAAGCACTGCTGAGAATATTCTCCTTTTCGTGTAAAAAGGGTAAACTGGAACTTCTTTTCATAGTTTTCCGTTTACTCTTGCGTTTCCCTCCCTTTTTGTGTGTCTACTTGTTTGTGTGTTTGTGGGTTGGGTGGCACCTTATCCTGGGCTTCTGGCTGAGTGACACACCTGAGGATCATTGCCAATCAACAAACCTGACTGTCTTTTTCAATCAACCATCCGATCAACCACCCTGCATAACGACCCCTTGTTTCCTGATATTTGCCACCATTATTCTTTATCATTTTTCCTATAAACTAGTAAACAACTACGGCCGACTTGTTGCACTTGGACTTTTAGCGAGTTCATGATTTTGCTTCTGGTAACAGCCTGTTTTTCTTTTCTCAGTACTCAAACTACGCTGTGTGAAACCTGGACCACTACAGAAACTATCTGCCTTCCCCTCGCTCCATCCAGTTTTTTTCTGTTAAGGACTATACTTCCTCTTGTGAATAAAAGACTTACCTTTAATCAAATGTCTGTGGTGACCTGTATCTGTCTGTACTTAAAAAACATCACACTTTTAATTTAGTTCTGTTCAACAAGCAGAAATTCAAAATTATTTTGGCATTTACAACAATTATCTATTGTCGACTGGGGTAATACAATGAGCCTTAGTCCACTGATGAAAGAGTATAAACTTGGTGTCTCGGGTGAACATTCCTGGGACACCCACATTTACACTTAAGTCACAGCAATAACGACCAGTTTGATACAATGTTCTAACATTCAGAAATTTTAATTGCTTACATCTCAATTTAGGTTCTAATCCGCGCCATGAAATTACCAACCTTTTCTCTGGGAACTACCAACGGTTAACTTCACAACCGCACTCCTGCTCCTCCCTGACAGATCAGATAGACTCAGCCAAAGGCTGGAGTCTGAAACAACCACCTACAGGGTTACAGGTGCATAGCATCGGCTACAGACACACAGGATATTAAATGGGGTTTTAAACCCTTTGAACCTGTACTTGTCCACCGCCACCAATAGACAAGTTTAGAAACTCTAACTTGAAGTCCCATAATTGATTTAAAACCTATTCAGTAACACTTGAAAATATATGTTTTTCTCACCTAAATTTTTACCCTTAAAAAAGTGCTGCTGTTTCCACATACTTTGGCCCTCTGGGATGACCCTGAGTTCATTGGGA
>NC_048424.1:16676200-16693322 GCF_013103735.1 Etheostoma cragini
GGTATCTCTTGATAGGCTGATGCTATTGGCTGGGAACAAGGTTCATTGCAAACTGCAGAAGCCACAGATTGTAATGGTAAACCGACTTTCGTTTTACCCCGCACAGGGAAAAAGTTACAAGCTATAGAAACCGAGAAATGATTCACTATCTAGATTTCTGAACGTCGAAACTTGGCCAGAAACTACAAGATTGTGAGGGGACCAGATAATTATGGATTACAAGGCTTGGATATTCTAATACCTTAGGGTGTTTTCGATGTAGGAAACTAAGGTTTTTGGCGATCTTTCACCGCTGTGATTAAAGACACGAGGAGACAGGTAGGAAACACACACTCGATTAGACTCAAATCTTTCTGTGTTTCTTTACTTCAGAACATGATTATCACCGTTGTGGGTCACCTAATTGCTTCGTGTTTGGCCTCGATGGAATCAGGAGACTTTAAGCTTTCAAATGATGTATGGCATGAGCGTGTTGGTGACGGTTTAATGCTTACAATTTAGGAAAGAAGTCAGCACTTTCGAAAAACGGCGAGTTTATTTACCGTGCACGGGAACCGTCCGACCAAGAAGATAACCTTTTAAAAGCCGCCGTGTTGTTGATGGTTCCACTCACGTGAATTAGTAGAAATGATCTCAGTAATATCTGACTGAGCTACAGTGGTAAAGGGTTTTCTATTTTTTATGAAAGCTCTTTGAATTTCAATTTTTTTCTGTGAATGATATGATCCTCATAAATTAGAAAGGTTGCACCAATTTGCTAGTTTTCTATCAATCCACCAATCTGTGTGGATGGATTGTATGGATATCGGTTGTAACAAGATACTCATATCATGATTAGGCATAAACAACAACTTTAATGGCTGTGCCTAACATTAAGTTTAAAGAAAAACTGATTTTCTTGTGTTTCCTTTCTGCCCTTCTTAATGGAACTCAGACAACTAATCATGGTGGGAGACTCAATGATGCTGCATCCCATCACAGGTGTTAAAACACCAGAAAGCATACGGAATCGCAATGGGAGTCGCTAGCATGATCATAGTTGTCACTCATTGCGACTGTCCCTAAAGATTCCATGTTGTGTAGGCAGGATGTTTCGCCGGATGCCTCTTAGATGTTTCAAAATGTGACATTTGCTTGTAATTAAGATCAAAAGGCACCACAGGGACTAATGAAATTACTTTCCTCTGAAAGCTGTGATGCTATTCCCATCTCTGTTCAGTGTGTATGATTATGATTATAAAGAAGGGGATGGCAAATAAGCTTATTCAGAGGCATTCAAAATAATTGCATGTCTGAAGGTAGAACTTGCCCAATAAAGAGAGTAAAATGTCTCTGAACTCTTAGAAGCATTGGCGCTTTAGTACACGATGAGGGGAAATGACCACTGTGACCAGTGAAATACTTTTTCTTCAGTTACAGTATACTGACGCGTGACACCTTGTGCACGGAGACGTAGGTGCTCAACGCATCGTTTGTTGCTGTTTTCCCCCAAAACACCATGGGGCGTAGAATCAAAATCTGTTAATTTGCAAGAAGTAGTAGATTAGTAGAGAAAAATTCAGAGGTGCACGACCAAGCAAAGACAACTATCCAAGCTTTTCGCGTTGGAAACAACAGCTGGTGTCACGTCATTTAATGTCTTGCACACCTCGCGCCGGGAACACCGAGGCTTCCGTTAACGTAGCTTTACAGTTACAAACTGTGCGATTTTGATGATGCACAACCAAACAAAACATGCAAGAATGCAAATAACTGCCATGGAGATCTACTACAAGATTCACAACACTTCAGTTTACGTCATTTTTGGGCCACTTGGGGGCAGAGGAAAGCACTGAAAAAAATGTAATATGACCTGATACAGGTGTTGAATGAGTATAGTTAGTCAGCATGTTAGAAAACAGTTGTTTGTTGTCACATACAGCAGATATGGACCAACAATAGCATTCATTTGGAGATGTGGCCAAGCGTCAATAACAACAACAAAGGCACCTGACCAAGTGTCCATATTTTACAAGATGGCAGTGAGAATGTGTATCCACTGTATGTAATGGCATATTGCGTTCTCCATCCAGTGTAGATTTTACAGATAACTTAGTTTAGTACACTTGGAAAGTTTCTGCCTTTAGGCGTTCACATAATACTGCATTGTGATTTTAAGCACTGAAACCAGTGTTTTTTGAACTGATAGGAGCATCTTCTTGTGGTAAAGGAAAGGATCTCTCCTGATGGCCCTGGTCTCCCTCTTTATCTCTAGATGTCCCTTTTCTGAGCCAATCATTTTAATGTAATAATTCTAGTCACGCATAGAAATGAGCCATGTCCTCTAGTGAATATTAATAGCACAATGCAAAACAGTCGACTGCCTTCTCCCTCCAGGCCAGATAATTTGGACTTCATCAATATGTATTTCCAAGGACTTCTGGAAAAGGCACTTCAAAGGAACTTCATCAAGGATTCCTTTTGTCTTTTTAGCCCGTCTTATAACTGAGCCCACATATTCTCTTCCCTCTCTTGGTTTGATGTACATCAATAAATTATTCCTCCCAGGGTTAGCATGATGTCTCACTCAGAGAATTTTCTTTGCTCTGAATTGAGGGAGGAAATCGCACCGTGATGTCTAACCAGACAGTGTTTTCATGTCTGTACAACTGCATAAAGGTGTAATGATGTCTGTAGAAAAATGTGTTGAAAATTGAGGTGGAATATTTCAACACAAGTCAAGTAAAATGCAATAGATCTGCTGCTAGAGTGTCTTAGTAAAACTGCTGTGTCACATTTACTAACTGAGCCAAACACAAGCTGTTGTTACAGCAACTTGTCTTTTACCCAGGAGGCAGTGCAGTGGGAGATGTAAGGGTATGGGATCCCCTTGTTTACACAAATAAGTCAATGTGTCCCTGAGTTAACAAAAGATTTGAGAAAATATCTGTTGAAGCCACATCTTTTCCCCCTGCTGAATAAACCAACAAGCTGCCACATATGGTACATCTGCAGAGCAGAGATGGTCCTGAGAGTTGTGCAAAGCTGCCTTTTTCAATCTTTCCTGCATCTGAAGTTCAGAGTTTCGACATTTTCCTGTTGGAGGATGTGCCTTCATTTCAGTGGAGAATGGTTAGAGAGCTGGGCTCGGACTACTTGATACTATGTAACCTCTGAAAGATCAAATAAAACACTCTTCTTCTTCTTTCTTTTTTGGAACTTTTAATTTTTAATTTTTTTTAATAAAACAGAACATTCCCTGACATTGGACCTGAGAGAGAAAAATTGCAGTTAATAAATAAGAAATAAATAAAAAATATACAATAAGAATTTGGAAGTATATGTGTATGCTTACGTATTTATTATTATATACATACAAGTTATACAAATATATAAATAACTAATGAATTTAAATGAAGCAAAAAAAGGTGGTTTACCCAAATGTTGGCATTTGCAGTGAAGCAGGTTTATGGAGAGTGATATGACCTTTTCACACAACCCATTGCATCCTATTAGACACATAGATATTGTGTGACACTTGCCCATTGGTGCGTGAAAGTGTCCATTTTCAGTTGTCGAGTTGTCGTCATTTGTTCCATTATATCAACTATTTTCAGTCTGTGTCCATGGGGTTAAGGTTGGTGGTTTTTGCTCCTTCTAATTCACAGTTCATATTTTCTTCATGTTTTCTTGGCAGGCAGCAGAAGTATTCTGAATATGTTTTCTTAACTGTGTTGTAGTTCTTTTTAGGCGCCACTCCTAAAGAAAACATCCCTGGCTTTGGAGAGACCTCAAATTCCATATTTTCCTTTTCAACATGTTTCCAAAATCCTTGAATTGGGCAGTCCCAAATATTTTGTGAATAATCCCTATTTTGCCACATTTTCTCCAACATAGTTCCACAGATGGCTCTTTTGTAAGAAGAAATAATGAGAGGTCTATTAATATATCTGATTTTTATTTTCCAGTCAAATGCTGTCCACAATTGACTAATAATCATTTAATAATAATTGAATTATAGCAACTAATCAGCCTTTCTGAAATTGTTAAATTCTCTGCCATATTTATCATTACTTTAATTTGTTTGTGTTACGCTTTTGTTTGGTCAATAATGAAACATGTTTGGTTTTTATGAAACCAAGAAACTTTTCTTTCCTTTAAAGGTATTTCTTGTGCTATTGTGTTATACTGTAGCTGAAACCGCCCTGTGGACTTTAAAAGCCAGGGATTGCAGGATGCACAGAAGGTCATCTAACTTTATGGTTCCCTGGAAACTTAATAATGCATCAGCCAGCAGAATGTCTGATTGATTGTGTAGCAAACTGGGAAGCTCTCCCAGTGCGTCTCTCCCTGGGCCCAAGCAGGACCTATGCTTCCTAACAGCACCTGCAACTCTGCCCAGGGCTGAGCACGAGATGCATAATACAGTCATCTTCTTTTTTTTTTCTTTTTTTTTTGGCCTCAAACAGGAAGCTAAAGGCCATACAGGATGGAGTTTCTGCTGCCTTCACTCATATGTGGACTACTCCCTGCTGTGGCAGAGTACTGTAAATGTTTGAAATGTCATACTGTACATAACAAAGACATTTGCTCCGAGCAGCTATGTTGTTGAACATGTGCCAAGCACATTGCTAGCACTTTTCAAAAATAGTTGTTTGTTCGATATTGGAACAGCAAGTTGTTAAACAGAAAGATTCAATCCAACGGTCAAACGTTGGTGCTCTGCAACATACTGTATGTCTGCAACCAGCAATTCTTTTGAAAGGATGATAACAGTCTCCAGAAGATGATTCTTATGAATTGTGTGACTTTCAGGACCCCTAACCTAGTGCAAACATCATCACCTTGAGTTTACCCTCTTATGTGTAGTCCGTTCTCTTTACAAGTCTCCATGGTGGTGAGGGGGTTGTGGTCCTGTTCTTGGTCCTGGTTGTGTGGTCCTGGATTTGGCAGAATCTGCCGGTTGTCATTACTGTGATTTCATCATGTGGGTCTGTTCTGTACACACAATATGTATTGCATGTCTGTCTGCCCAGGGCCAGACATCCCTCCTGTGCTGTGTTTTTTCTGAGATTTTTTCTTTATAGCATAGATTTCTTTTCTCCGATGAATACAAATCAAGTTTGTATACTCAACATACTGTAAAGCCCTTAAAGGCAAATGTTGTAATGTGGGGCAACATAAAATATAAAATAACATAGACTTGACTTTGGATATTACTGTGGTCATTCATGGTCCCCAGAAAAGGAACCCCTCCATTCTAGCTCTGCAGTAGCACCATCAAACACAATTTTTGCCCCAATTTTAATAACTCAGGACTGGATTAGCATCAATTATGCTGTTAATATTCATGGACCCAGAGGGTCTCAGGCAAAATGACCATTCATCTCCTATTGTCCATATAACACTTAACACTTACAATCTTATGGCATCATTCTATAACCCAGAGTTTCCAAATGCCTATAAGATATGTGATTAAGTAATACAAATACCATGATGACCACTCTAGTAAATGCAGAGGGAATAGTTGATGCAAACAGATCCACTCTGGGGGGGGCAAGGGGGGGAGGGGGGGGGGGGGGGGGGGGGGGGGGGGGGGGGGGGGGGGGGGGTTGTGCTTGAGGTAAAGAAGCACCTTCATGAGTTGAAAGTGTTTCAACTTTGGCAAAAGTTTTGAAAGTTTCCTGAGGCTTTCTTAACCAATGGAGACACGAGAAAAAGGAGCTGGACAAATGGTTGTTGTGCACATTGCTAGCTAACAGCTATTATCGTTCAATCCGAATGCACCTTTAGAGGCTAATTGTGTCAACAAAACTTCCCATTGCATTCAAAATATTACCTTGCACCATTCAGACAAGCGTTACAGGTTCTGTTCCCCATCAGCAAGCTTCTAAGAATTGTAAAAGTGTTTATTATATAGGATTTATGTGTCTATTGTTTTTCCAACAGTGTTTGAGAGGGGGGAAACATGAGTGGGTTCAACATGAGAACAGAAGCTGTTTGACTGATGACAGCCTCAGACAGCTAACAGATTTAGGGGCCTGTCTTGCACCCGGCACAGCTCGACACAAATTAACAACTTCGGTGGTCTTAAAATAGCAAAGCCATCCGCATCGGAAGTGTCTTGACTGACGAAGTTGTTAATTTCCCGTCCAGCGCCGATGTCGTTAATATAGCAAACGCGCCTTCAACCATCTGTGGCCCACGTGCTGGTCTTACAGGGAGGTGTGTTCAGGTGAATTCTGGGCGTGCTGGTCTTAGAGGGGAGGTGTGTTCAGGTGCATTGAGGTGCAGGAAGTGATTGTGCCATTGACCAACAAAAACCTGGTCTAAAGTCAATAACACGGCATTTCATTGATACTTTGACAGCACATTGGTGAAATGCTCCTAGGCTTGTTTACAGCGCATACACACTATGCTTGTCACAAACACAAAGGGACACACACTATGCTTGTTACAAACACACAGGGACACACACTTTGCTTGTTACAAACACACAGGGACACACACTATGCTTGTTACAAACACACAGGGACACACACTATGCTTGTTACACACACACAGGGACAGAAACTATGCTTGTTACACACACAGGGAAGTGTAGCGGCACACACACACACATGTTAAAGATTACTAATACAAATATTTCAGTGAAAATCCTCCATCAGAACAGCAATGCTCCAAGGTCTTGCTGTCTTTTAAAGGGAATGGAAGAGGACCTCTGATTGGTTGATTGCATGTTGCGCCAAGAACACACCTTTAAAATAAGTACAACTCTTTTGAACCATTTGGCTTACGGACCATTTTTGGACCCTTCCCAAACTCAGCTGCACCAGACGCTACTTGCCGTGCGCTCAGATCGTTAAAATAGGGCCCAAAGAGTTAATCAACGCTATTTGACATCTGTCTGAAAATAAGTAAATGGTGTTTACGATGCAGACAGCAAGTTCTTCTTTTGTCAACCCTTTGTATAAAACGTGATAAAGTTTTACTTTCATTACAACAATCAAACAGCAAAATAAAACAGATGTTTATTGGCAGTGCGGTAAATTATTCTATTATAATTGAATTGGCCTACATCTGCTCTCTATTCCAATTATTGTGAGAAACATTACATCTAATAATGGAATGATTTGTTATGTTTTTTTTTTTTTGGTTAGCTAAAATCTTTTTGCCCTGTATAAATGATTTTTGTGCATTAAAGATTCCCTGTTGAGTTGTAATGTAAAGAAGTACTTTAATTATTTGTCTAAGAACTTCCAGCTAGAAAATGTTACATTATGTATACCATATAATATCGTGAATAAATGGCCTAAAAGAAAAGCACTAATCCTTTGAACATACAGTATTTTTTCATCCATTCAAAGTGATGAAAAGCATACAGTCGCCCATTGTACTCTTGAACTGACTTGAAGACGGATTACACCACGGCTCTTATCAGTCCTGAAAGCCAAAGCATTCTTGATGTCAGAGCAAGTTTGACAAATGAGTGCTAGACGCTCTCTTACAGCCTGTTTGTCATCACAACTGTGACAAGCGCCGCACCAATATGAATATAGGCAATCTGCTCTTTCATTGCTTTCCTCCCTGTAATATGAAGCGCTCGCCAGCGCTCTAGGCTCGCACCTTCTAAATTTGCCAGTTAAATATAGATCTTGGGAAAAGTGCAAGAAAGCTTTTTACGTTCCTAAATATTTCACTGGTCGCCTTATTATGGCTGGCCAAATATGTAAATGTCCTCTGTCTGTTGTGTTTTACTACACCGCCCCAGTCGTAAACAATTGAAAGAAAAATAAATTCAATAGAAAGAACAGTGCCAGAAACATTTTTCTTCTACAACCCTAACCCCTAACCTAAATCAGAGCCAAAGAGTGCTAAATGAGAGGCCTTTCTTCATTTCCTTTCATATACTATACAGGATAGTTAATAAAGTAACATTACGTTACAATAAAAATGGGCCTGAATCAGTTTAAAAACTGGTTTCCAGCAGGTTCCTGTTCTGCAGAAACATATAACATTTAACATAGTTTCAGCATATGAGGACAGAACCATTTGTACAGGACATTAGAATAGGCCAGACAGTTACAGACAACTAAACACAAACAATACAGACAAAGAGGTTCTGGGAGAGAGCTGCGATTCTCCACCCTGCCGGAGCCAGTGTTGGGGACCAGACTGCTGGTATGGCCAAAGAGAGCTTCCTGTAATGGTACTGTGGCCCCGAGGTGGGTCATTGAAAATGAGATGCACAGATGTTCACGTGGCTCTGTTGCAGGAAACCAATATAATAGGCTGCCATCAATGAACCTGTCACACCGGGCCTACCAATTTCCCTTAGCCAGATGATGTCAGACCACGTCCCCCGGTGAACAGTGAGGGATCCCAGTAGCTCCATTACTCTTTAAGCTTCTCTCAAAAAGACACACGAGGACTGAGCGAGGAACGTGTTTGCCATCTTGCTGGCAGAGCATCTCTTTATGGATGTCCCATCAGCCCAGGTAATAAAAGTCTGAGGCATTAGAGGGCCGAGGGGAGAGGGGAGGCCTGACACAGCACAGGATGGAGGGTGTGTTCAAAGGGACAGCCGAGGATTTAAGATGGTAAGCGGTATTAATGAAAATCCCACACGGCTCTCTGGTTCCCATTTGATGGAAGGCTTTGTTAAAGGGATCAGTGGAATTCAGGAACATTTAGCAGTACAATCTCTCTTACTGCCGTCATACATCTGCACAGTTTGTTTCCCTGCAAATCAGTACGTCACTGCCCTATAAATGTCCATAAGCATCTGATTCAATTTGCCATTGGAAATAAATTAACATCAAAATGTAATACTGACTGGATTAGTATTTTTCTCTACATAATGTGGAATTGCTCCATTGAACCTTTGGAACTTGCCATTAGAATTTAATTCCTTTAAATTGCATCCTGGTCCCAGCTCTACTCACAATGACTCTTCAGATGTAGTGTAGAGAGAGAGAGCAGAGTAGATCTTGGGTTGCCATTCATCATAAAAAGAAATAAAAAAGTCCAATAAGCAGTCTGCCAATTACACAGATTTCAAACACCCACGTTATTTGAAAAAAATTACCTAAACTTTCTAGTTCAACTTTGACCAACTACTTACTGTAGTTGTACTGTTTGTCCGTGCAATGAGTGGTTATCACTAATATTTTACATGTACTCACTTTCATGGTTACTTTCTAAGAAAGCAGATAATCTTTCTGAACTGATCATTGACCTACATGTTTTTTCACCTGTTGGACTTCATCATTTAAACACTCCCCAGATCTAATAACATTTTGTACTACCCCGAACATATCCTTTAACAACAACAATCTTCCCCGGACTGACTTTAGCATAACCCTAAGCACATGGGGCATGCACAATGCCAACCACTGATCCAGACTTCTTCATTGTAACTGTTGTGCAAGGTTGTATTGGGAAGAAAGATAAACTTTATTGTTCTGAAGGAAATTTGTCTTGGACACATACCGTTTGCTGTTAGGATATACAACACAGTGTGTACACAGACGGTTGCCACTTATATTTGGATCATAGTTCATGCACACAATTGACACCTAATCATTGTTAGAATAGTGCACATAACGTGTGCAGTAAGGCTAAGCAACATGAAGTCTTGATTTTAAAAAAAATGCTTAAAACTGCACATCTAAAAGAGGATGCTTGGTGGTTACAGGGCAAAGAAGAGATGTAGAGATAGTATTAATAGAAGTTGATATTAAAAGGATCTTTTACAGTACAATGAAGTGAGGACCAAAACACAGAGGAGGCAGGCAGGCAGGAGAGGGTTTAGCTGAAGATTTATTAACAAAAAAAGTCCAACCAACACATAAATCCAAATGGAAAAAACAAAGTCAAAAAATAGAAAATACAAATACAAAAAAGTCCAGGGGGAAAAGGCAAGACAAAAACAGAGTACAAAGCCAGAGGAAAACTCACGGGGAAACACTGGCCACAGAAACGGGAACAAACAGAAAAGTCTGTCAGGAACACACATAGCAACACACAAAACAATCTGATAAGAGACAAGGGGAGCACAGACACTAAATACACAGGGTAACGAGATAAGGAGAGGCAGGTGACAAGAGGGCTGGGAAACAGGTTGAAAACATCAGGTAATCACAAGAGCGGGAAGACACAGGAAGGAAATCTAAAGACAAGACGAGACAGAGACTCAGACTTCAAAATAAAACAGGAAACAGAACATACAAACACTCAGGGGGAACACAATACAGGAACAACAACACAAGTCCAGGGAGGAAACATGAAGAAATCACAGAAAACAGAACAAAGAAACAGGATAAAAACCAAAACCTCAGCCTTTGCACAGCCACTACATCTACGTACATTGAAGACATCTCCAATGCCAACCCTATGTTCACGGCAACCCCTGCTCTCTATCACAGCAATTATGAAATCACATGAATGAAATATTATAAACGCAGTTACTTTAGGAAGCTATTTAAAGCACAACACAGCCTGATACAATCCCCACGCTGTACTGTAGCCATCTTCTGTGGGACCGCTGTTAACCCTTTGCATCATGCAGTTTAAGATCAATACATTTCATGGATTGAGAATAAAAGCCAGGGAACTTAATCCACTTATCACATTTTCTGCATTTAGTGGTTATGTAAACAGAATTAGTAGTAGAGAAAGGTACTTTGTATGAGCTAGGGCTCCAAATATAAGAGCAATAAGTATTGCGTAACTAAATCCAAATGCAATTGCTTATTAATAGAAAACACTACAGTAGACATCTTACCAAGCTGATGTGTGGTGAGACTGTTATGCATCACCCAGGTGGGTGCTACACATTGGGGGTGTTAGAGAAGAGTCGCCCCCCTCCAAAGTGTTTTTAATGTCTATGATAAAGTGCTATGTAATTGAAATTAATTATTATTATTAATTAATATGGTATGGAGATTGTCTTTGTCGCTGTCATGAAGTTGTCATTATTAAATAAATGCAGGCTGGCCGTATACCTGCTGAAACAGTCTGTGTACACTGTAGTGCGGATTGTGATGTAAGTGACGGTGTCCACACTGGACACTAATAGGATGTAATTGCTGTTTCATAACAAAGACAGGTTCGTATGAATACAGTTTCTTTAGAAAAAAATATTTTAGATGGATGCTCAAACAACTAAGTTTCCACCTTTGTTAGTTTTTTGTTCTTTTAGAAGAGGCATCCTTTTCCTTAAATTACACAATGGCTGCTGTCTGGAATTAAGTGGTTCGCTGAACAAGTCCAGACCCTCACAGGCGCCATAGGCACTTAAAGGCAATTGAAAAGGCGTAAGAGATAGGTTGAATCAATAGACTGCTTTTTCACTTCCCTGTCAACTCCCATTGTTGATATCACCAGAATGCACACAAAAGGCTGGCAGTCTGCGGCATAAAAATAGCTGGCACCCTGTATGGCAAATGGAGCATCCTGGGAATAATTGAGAGAAGAGGCACTGGAAGTGACGCAAAGATTAAGTGATTAACGTCCAATAGTAGGAGGCCCAGAGTTCTGGCTTAAATAGGATAGCTGCCTGCTGGATACAGTGAATTATACACTCTGTGGTGTATTGTTAAGGTTTCCAGCTCGCCTGTTCAAACTCAAGTAAGACTTTCTTTTCTTAAAACAGCAGTGTGGGCATCTGGGATGAGGGTGATGGTGAGGCAAAGAACGACTGAGCAGCTGATGCAATCCCTGCCTGTTTCTGCCCTGAATGCTTCAAACACACTATGACCTGAATCAATAGGATTTTAAAACCAGTCTTGACTGGGCTTTCCCTGGTGTGTGTGTGTGTGTGTGTGTGTGTGTGTGTGTGTGTGTGTGTGTGTGTGTGTGTGTGTGTGTGTGTGTGTGTAGGTAGGGGATGGTAGTCATTGCTGCAGGGGCACAAAATGGATCTGTTGTCCAGGGGAGAACTTGGTTCAAAAATACATTTTTTAAAAGAATCTTTTTAAAACGTCTACACTGCATCTCAGACAAAATCATCTTAGACTAAAGTCCGTACTGCTTCAATATAATGTCGAGGTATCATGCAGATGTGTGTTTTCTTCACTGATATGAACCCACTGTAATAAGACATTCAACATATACACATACAACGCTCTGGTAAAGTCTGTACACGACCTGTGTATGTTGTGGCTGTACTCTATTGCTCCTGGGATAACTGAAGGTGGACACTGTAGAATGTTGATATAGTTTTGGATTGACTCACTGGACTTACTTTTTACTCTTTTGTTTAGTTTATAGGAGATCAACACTCGTCCTGCCCTGAGTAAACTAATTATGTAATTAGGACAAGATGATGGTGTGTAAATAAATGTATGTTGACTTTATTCCCCTAAAACCATTGATGTATTGGAGTAACTTTTTGCTCAGGCAGTTTTTTTCCATGAGATGTGTTATGTTATTTTGATGACTTTCGATTTTTACTTCTTCTTCTTTAAGACTTTGACTTCAGAACAGATTTTTTGCTTCTCTACCCTGCATTACATATCACAATAAATGATTATTAAGGTTTTTGGTTCACAGTACCCATCTAACCTGGCCATGGCATACAGTAGGAACATGCATACTAGGTAATTAATTAAAATGAAAATGTACAACACACTGATGAATGCCTCAGAGTGAGCACTGTCCCAGAGTAGTGTGGCTTGATGCCATTACATTTGTACATTGTTATGAGTGCAGAGCCACTGGGAGAGGGGTACTGTGACAGCCAGGCTACACAACGTCCTAGCACACTGTGCGCTCCCCAAACATTTAACGTTAAGCTACTTAATTATATATCAAAGTAACTGTCCATCAACGAAGATCAGGAGCCTCATTTATAAAACTGTGCGACGAATTTGCACCAAAGAGGCGAACGAAACATAGGATGTGAGTATGCATAGAAATATTTTAACTTAAAAAACTGTGCACATGCACGTTCCACACCAGATTCCCTTCATAAATCATTGACTCTAAATGTGGCGCAGCTTTGGCGGCTTCATGTTATGCCCATGATTGCCCCTATATACTCCCAAAACCCCCTTAATTAATTTTTATTCATGCCGACATTGTGCGCACAGTGGAAAACAAAGCAAAGAACTTTTACTAGATGTTAAATTCTAGTTGTTGTTAGGGAGGTGGAAATAAGGAAAATATGTTTGGAGAGCACAGTGTGGGCATTATTAACACCAAACTAGCTGTAGACTGACAACATGATGCAGATGCAGTTTATGCCATGGCCTCGGAGGTAGGACCGTGGCCCAAATTAAAAAGAAAAGGACAGATATGAAAATGGATGCCAAACATGCCTATATATTGGTATACAGAGAAAGAGTTTCTGCCATGGGACCCCAGAGCTGATCCCTCCTGAAGTGGGACAGGCGCGGCGTGGTTTCTCCAATTGCTCCTCTCTGAAACGCTGGGCCCAAAACAGCTCAGAGACCCAACAAGACAGCCTCAGGCAGTCAGAACCGGCTATGAGACCACTCGTCCTCGTTTTGCCAGCTAGTCTTGTTGCTATCTCCCAACAGTGAAAAACCAGCCGTTGTGCGTCATTACGCATGGCAAAAGAAAAATGAAATGATCTAAAGCCATAAAAATAAACATTGTATGAAATACTATGATACTGCAGGCTATGTGATGATCATATTGAAACTACGTGCTCTGCCAGACAGAGGCATCGGAAACAGCTTCAGTGTAAACATTATTTGTCCTGTTTATCTATTACGCATCACAATAAATTCAAGAACTGATATTAATCATCACATATGATTTGAGTTCATTTCGCAAATGTCTTCATTTGAATTACGATATTATCTTGTTTTATTTTGTCTGTTTTTCAGAGATTGATCAAACAGGTGTTTCTGTAGGATATTAATTGTAAGAATAGCTTTTGGAATGGAATTTTTCATATCCTCAATGAGAGGCAATATTTATATTTGTTTTACACAATGGTATCTGTTTCACGCGTGTCTTCCATCTGCTGTCGATGTCCACCGTTTCTCATTGCCCCCCGTTTGTGTTTCTTCTTTTGGGTGTACGCCACATTTTAAAATGAAGCCCCAGCTCACGCACCAGCACATTCTGTCTCATCACTAAAGATAAGATATGATCCAAGATGGCGCCGTGGACATCTCTTCAGAACTTTTTTAGTTAAAGTTGAGACGTGTCTTTAAAACTTTCTGCACATGCATTACATACAGCAGTCTCTGGAACATTACAGGAAAGGGTAAAAAACATGCTCTGGTGTGTTGGCATTTATCAGAATCATTTTAAGCGGTGCTAAGCGTCGGACGGAGCCATGGTGCCTCTGATACATAGTCTCAGGAAGGAACTTGTTTTGGTGGAACATGTGTACGTTCAAAAGTAGTTTTAGTCGTGCAACAGAAAACTCAGATTGGACAGATCTAGCAATCTATTTATCTAGTAATGCCAGTAACTGTAATAGTTGTGGGTGATTCAACCAACACAGCACAGAACAAAGGCAGAAAACTGATGGTGGCTGCTAGCCTTTATAACTTACAGCAGCACACCATGCTATTGATCGACACCCGCAGCATTGCCATCTTTAGTACTGCAGGCCTCTTTCTGTGTTAGTTCCATTGTTAGGACCATGTCTTGCACACAGCTAGTCCATCAGTGAACCCTTAAGATTGCACCAGCCACAGTTGCTAGGAGATTTGTGGCACATTAGGATGTGTACAGTCTCCTGTTCTTTTATGTGGAGTGGGGCAGGCATGGTCGGGATGTGCAGAGGGCTCTCAGCAGATGGTCAGAGCAGTAGGGCTCCTGGCAGCTGCCCTGGTTAAAACAAGTACCCACAGCAGCTGCCTTTTCCCCATCCCTCCCGCATTATCACCACTGGAAACTCCACATACTGTGGTCCACTGACTCTTTGGTAGCAGCAGCCTTCTTTAAATGATGACTGTTGCGTTGCTGTTACACTGTGCTCATATAAAGACGACGAAACATTACTGAGATATAGGGAAGCCATGTTTTGTGCAATGACTGTGCGCTTTTCAGAAAGACTTACACTATAGTCTCTAGGTCATTCATGTAAGGATACAGCATACATACTGTATAGGGTCTGCTCCATTCTTATAGAATACTGACCTAACCACGTGTCTGGACTGATCATCGTCCATCACGTCATATATTACAGACATGTGTACGGTGGCCCTGAAGGACAAAACACAACGACATTTTGTGTTTTGTGAAATGCCAGTTTGTTTTGTCCTTCAGGGCCACCATACATATGTCTAGAGGGGACAAGTTTGGTTGCTCATGCACAAAGACAGATAACAACAGAGACACAAGTCAGACAGGTCACAGCAGACAACGTGAAAGACATATACTCCCACTAATATTAACACACACATAGAAACCTATATTGCAAGTGAACATCAGCAAAGCTCTGGAGCCTGTCAAGCATCTGAATAAAAAATGTAATTGTATTTAATACATTCCATCAAATAGTGATCCATTAGAAAAATGGGGTCAATTAAATAGGGAATGCATTAAATAAGCCTTAAAAGTTAAAAACAACAACATGATAAATCCTTAAATATGTCATAATTCAACCCATATCTCAGGAAACACAGTTTATACTGCATATATATTTTATGTTTATTAAGAAACTATTTCAACAAGCCATTTCTGATGACAATTTACATCATATCATATGTGTTCTAAAAATAATTACTATATAACTGTGAGATTCACACATATCAGAACCACATTACCAGCCCCTGACGATACAAGCCATTGTACACTCCTTTTCTATAATGTGTACTTTGCATGTCTGGATTAACGAGAGAAAGGCATTCATATAAAAATGAGCGAGGCCCGCTGTATGGACACCATGGGTGCAACAGCATTAATAAGCTGCATAAATCACCTGCCGCTTTTTATACAATCAACAGCAGGATAAAGCACGACTAAAGCCGACACACATTGCTCCATTAGCAACACCACAGCAGGTGCAACCCAAACTCATTACTGCAAAAAGAAAGCCTGCACATTTTTTACACACCGAGTACTGCACACATTCAACTGCGGTTGTTGATGCTCTCCTCTGGAAAACAACTTGCAACCCATCACTTTGAGCTTAGAGAGTGAGCATTCAGCAGTGGCCACTGTGACAGGGATTATGTACACATGCGTTCACACACTGAAGATGGAGGTTTCCAACTTAAGGTAGAATGCACCGCTGAAAGATCCACCTAGGGCGTTCTATTCAGGCTCAGCATGCAGCTGTTGTCCATGCAGCATGTTGATAGCAAACAGCAGGACAGGCTGGCAGACACACACACACACACACACACAGCATAGATTTAGTGGGTTCCGTTTCAGGGAAAGTATGAAGAAATTTTATTCTCTGTGTCACCCCAGATGCCAGGTTTTATCTGATTGATAAATGATTGACAGTTTGTAGCAGTGTTGTCACTGTACGGTCTGTTATGTAAGGGAGTCGGGGGCCTGTAGGACACCATTCATGATGGGGAATTTGTCACATTTGTTCAGCCCACAGCACAGCTTTGAGACGGATGGCTGAAGATACATTTTTTCTATATATACTGTTCATGTATGATACAAGCATATAAGCACATTTATATGCTTTGTTTCACCATTATTTAAACTTGAGGCTGACTAAAAGCAGCTACAGCAGCTTGATCAACTCACGTTCGTAATAAGTATGGTACTTTCCCAATAAAAAAAGCGGAAAACAGGCGTGGAGGCGCAGCAGGAAAATCAAACCGGAGCGTTATGACTGATCAGAGCTTCCCTCGGTGTCGGTGAGACATAACGCCTGGGCTTTCAGATGCATTCCTCACTCTCAGTCCGGTGGTTATGCCTGGAAGGAGCAGCTGAGTGTTTCTAGGTGTTCACAGAGAGTCATTGTCCAACCCTGAGAGACAAGCAGAAAGTGTTTCTGATCTCCTGTTACACTTCATTTGAGTCTTTGAATGCATTCACTGGATGTAATTGTTCTCAGGCTGAGGAATAATGGGATCACTTAGAAATAGAATACGATGGTAATTTAATATACCTGTGTGTGTGTGTGTGTGTGTGTGTGTGTGTGTGTGTGTGTGTGTGTGTGTGTGTGATCTTCCAGTTTCTCCAGGCTTGG
>NC_048424.1:16693422-16744497 GCF_013103735.1 Etheostoma cragini
ATATATATATATATATATATATATATATATATATATATATATATATATAGCATGTATATTTTTTTGTTGAGTTTTCATTCTGTCATTTTAATCAAAGACACGTAGAGTGTTGTTCAGTCACCTGTCATCATATAACCTTTGACCCCTCTATCTAATTCTTGCTGTTAAATTACAGTACTTTAGAAATTGTATTTAGTTACCTTCCAATGGTGGCCATCCACATCCAGCGGAATGCTCCATTATATTCACCAGCTAATTGCTAACGTGCTGAAAGCTCAAAGAGGCTACAGCGCCCCATTAAGACTGAGAGACATACATGTATGTGGGATCATCACTTCCCTTTATATTGCATGTAGTGATTTAAATCATTGTTGACATAAATAGTATTGATTAGTGAAGTTGTGGTGTACACACATACATATTTTGTACCTTCTACATATTCTAATTCTCTGAAAAACACCAACATATGTGCACACTGGTGTCTTTCCTCACTGGTTTGGAAAATAGATGTCTATTTCCAGAGCAAATAATCTCTGATATTAGAATACAGTATGGCACTCATTACACATGAAATCTTTTCAACAACATCCTCTCGAGCAGAGCAACGCATGTCTGTGTTTAGAGAGTTTCAGCTTGTTGTGAATCCTACGCATATATCCTACAGCAAAGCTGATTGTATCACGAGTAAGCTGACTTTTTCAACTTTCTGGCAACTTGGCTTCAGATAGGGGAAATTTGCATTAATTAGATAGGCTCTTTGAGTAGCAACAATATGCTGCAGGATGAATATATTAAAAGGAATTTTGAGACATGCTATAAATACTAAACAACGTTGTTTTTCACAAGTTGAGAGAGATATATAAAAGGTTAGACATTGTACTTGAGCTGTGGAGAGTCTTACCCATCATGCATCTGTTTAGAAAATGGTTGGCTAAATAAAATGACACATAAATAAAAACTGCTTTTTAAATTAGAATCGTGTCCATACAGTGGTGTGAAAAGGTGTTTGCTCCCTTCCTCATGTCCTGTTCCTTTGCATGTTTGTCACACTTAAGTGTTTTGGAACATCAAACTAATTTAAACAACAGTCAAGGACAACACAAGTAAACACAAAATGCAGTTTGTAAATGAAGGTGTTTATTATTAAAGGTGAAAAAAAATCCAAACCATCATGGCCCTGTGTGAAAAAGTGATTGCCCCCCTTGTTAAAACATACTATAACTGTGGTTGTCCACACCGGAGTTCAATTTCTCTAGCCACACCCAGGCCTGATTATTGCCACACCTGTTCACAATCAAGGCATCACTTAAATAGGAGCTGCTTGACACAGTAAGGTCCATCAGAAGATCCTGAAAAGCTACACATCATGCCGAGACCTAAAGAAATTCAGGAACAATTGAGAAAGAAAGTAATTGAGATCTATCAGTCTGGAAAGGGTTATAAAGCCATTTCCAAAGCTTTTGGAATCCAGCGAACCACAGTGAGAGCCATTATCCACAAATGGCGAAGACATGGAACAGTGGTGAACCTTCCCAGGAGTGGGCGGCCGCCCAAAATTACCCCAAGAGTGCAGCGACGACTCATCCAAGAGGTCACAAAAGACCCCACAACAACGTCCAAAGAACTGCAGGCCTCACTTGCCTCAGTTAAGGTCAGCGTTCATGCCTCCACCATCAGGAAAAGACTAGGCAAAAATGGCCTGCATGGCAGAGTTCCAAGGAGAAAACCACTGCTGAGCAAAAAGAACATCAAAGCTCGTCTCAATTTCTCCACAACACATCTTGATGATCCACAAGACTTTTGGGACAACATTCTGTGGACCGATGAGACAAGAGTGGAAATCTTTGGAAGATGTTTGTCCAAGTATATCTGGCGTAGAAGGAACACTGCATTTCATAAAAAGAACATTATACCAACAGTAAAACATGGTGGTGGTAGTGTGATGGTCTTGGGCTGTTTTGCTTCTTCAGGACCTGGAAGACTTGCCGTGATAAAAGAAACTATGAATTCTGCTGTCTACCAAGAAATCCTGAAGGAGAATGTCCAACCATCTGTTCGTGTACTCCAGCTGAAACGTACTTGGGTTCTGCAGCAGGACAATGATCCTAAACACACCAGCAAGTCCACCACCGAATGGCTGAAGAAAAACAAAATGAAGACTTTGGAGTGGCCTAGCCAAAGTCCTGACCTGAATCCTATTGAGATGTTGTGGTATGACCTTATAAAGGCCGTTAATGCTCAAAAACCCTCTAATGTAACTGAATTAGGACAATTCTGCAAAGATGAGTGGGCCAAAATTCCTCCAGGACGCTGTAAAAGCCTCATTGCACGTTATCGCAAACGCTTGGTTGCAGTTGTTGCTGCTAAGGGTGGCCCAACCAGTTATTAGGTTTAGGGGGTAATCACTTTTTCACACAGGGCCGTGATGGTTTGGATTTTTTTTCACCTTTAATAATAAACACCTTCATTTACAAATTGCATTTTGTGTTAACTTGTGTTGTCCTTGACTATTGTTTAAATTGGTTTGATGTTCCGCAACACTTAAGTGTGACATACATGCAAAGGAACAGGAAATGAGGAAGGGGGCAAACACTTTTTCACACCACTGTACCTATTAGAGCTTTGTCCCTCTCAATGGAGTTATTTCTCTGGTGGTTTCAAGGATTTTAATTATGTATGTGCCTTCTGGCTCAAAGACAACGTGCGGTCGAGTACTTCCCAGACCACGTGGTCACAAAGAATCATCCAGTTAGTTGGAAAAATTATTACAAAAAGAGGACAAAGAATCACTGGGGTCACTTTAACTTTGTTTACATACACAAGCAGTCAATCACATACACGGTCATGAGTCCAGAGATGGACTGAAGAGCAAATTCTTCAGTGTCCACTTATACACTCAAACACACCCTCCCATCTCCATGCCTTGAACAGCTATACTATCTCAAAAGCAATTAAACTCAACCTGACATATGAAAGGGAGTGAAAGGAAGAAGTCTAGCCAAGTTCTTTGAAGACAGCTGTGAATTATGTAACCTCGGGCGCTTCAGAAAAAGATAGCTATTATAACATACAAAAAGTAAGAGATATTTAGTTTAACAGTTACATTTTTCAAATACAGTTGTTATGCTACTGCTTTAGGTAAATAAAACCTTTAAACTCACGGGTCCATCCAAAATACTCAGGCTGTTTAAATGGTTTGAGCATGAATGTGAAATGCCATGATCTCTGAAAACTAGTAGACACTGTAAGTATCCGTGTGACACTGGCAGCTGTGTGGTTGGGGGCCATAGTTCATGGTGTCTTCTTCTAAGGAAAAAAGCTCTACAAGCAAGGGGCTGGCTGAAGAGCAATTTAGAAAGCCCTTAACAACTCTATCAAGAGCAGGACCCTCACCAGAAAAACAACAGCCTTGGTTGATTATTTGAATGCTTAAAACCAACTGTTTACATTTCCTCCCCACAAGCGACCTCAAGTGGTCCTAAGTAATAATCGTCCCTGCCCTGATGTTGTAATGCTTCGAAGCAATGAGGGAGGAGGTCGAGTTGGATGTCAGAATGGATGGTTGAGTCAACTTTGACACAAAACATTTCAGTCTCAACTTTTTTTGTGACATTTTGTTTTTCGTTTAACCATGGCATCGGTGTACCCCTAACCCTAACACTGATCAAAATATTCCCCTAACCCTAACCAAGACATAGTCGTAGTGATTTAAATACACACAGAGCGTCCATGTATCATCCAAAGCTGCTAGCTAAACAGGCTTGTGGAGTCAATGATGTGAGGGTTATGGGATAATAATGAAGTGACATGATAATGACAACTATTATCGTCATATAGCAGCACTTCACCAACATGGCTTGTGAGACCTAACTGTGTCTATACAACATCTCCTCTGTATGTCAGGAGATAGTAGATATTGCAACATGTATTAAATGAAAGGATGGTTTCCATTTGTCAATTGAATCACCAGTGAGTGCTTGTATTGTAACGCACAATTTGATATGTTTCTGATCCGATTTTCTGACTATACATTTTTTTATCCAAAGCCAACATCAGCTAGATAAAAGCATCAGTAACATGTTTCAGTATGCTTTCCTTACAAACAAACCTTGCAATCCATCAGTTTCCTCAGGCATGCCACGCAGTGTTATTACTGGGAATTAAATCTAGACGTTATGATTATTGGATATCCACATGCCATAAACAAGCAAATTGGTCCCTATCTGATGATGTAAACCTTTTAACTAAATATGGTATTTGCAATGAAGTAATGCATCATAATAAATGCTATTGCCTATGGAGCGTTTGAGATGCGGGTAACACAGCTGTCATTTTAAAGCACACGTATCAAACATCACTACACAGAACATGCCAAAGGCACACTAACATCACACTGCTACCATCTATAGGAGTAGCTATTCTGAGCTTTTGATGACTCAGTGAGGTCACATCATGGAAAACATCCACCTGAGACAGACGAATGTGGCGGTGCTGGCGGGCTTCCTGCTGCACCGCGGAACAAACAGCAGCATATAAAAAATAAAAGCCTCACTTCAATTATGCATGTGTTCAAATGAGGGGCTTGCAGTGTATTCTCCATGTGCATCAACAGCAAACTGGATCTCTACAAGGACTTCAAAGACCAATGAAGAAACCAATGTCACATCACGCTAGACGTAAAGATGGAAAATCACCCACACACAAAACTATTGATACCGTACTGTCCTGCAATCAAAATGTTGACTCAAAGTGAAAGAGAGGCATTGTCAGCACAATGTACCGGCATTTACTTCACGTCTGTTCATGGCGGAGCTTTCAAATTTGAAACAATGCTGGGTATTTTAATGAATATTGATCTATCATATACAAATTGTGATATTTAGATAGGAATGGCGATGGTGCAGTGGATATGACACATACCTTTAGTGTGGGTGAGCCGGGTTCAATGCCCACTATGTTTCATAAACCAATGTGGATGGGATGACAATTTTGTTGTCATTACTTAGAATTCCTCATGGGGGTGACAGAAACTATGCACAATAGCTCATGGTTCTTTCCCTTGCACTAAAGTGCATTTCACCAGTGTTTCTGACTGTCGGTAGTTGCAACTTGCATATGAGACATAACAATGTGATTGAAGGTCTGTTGCTCAGGACCAAGGAGGCGCAGTATTGAGCGGTTCTGGAGAAAGCTGCAAGCAGCCACACAACAGGCCAAGCAACGTGCCTGATCAGAACAGGCGAGTTTTACACAGGCACTGTTTGTTAACATGTGAACTTACTACTAATTCAAAGTAGATTTGACTCAATACTCAGAAAGGAACAGCTGGTAAAAATGAACAAGTACTTGTTTATGCCACTCAATTTCCATTTTTGTCAGTCATTTGAATCAAGTCTGATGTAATTCATATTTTAACCTTATTGAAATGTATTCTTTACTTTTTCCGAATAAACAAAAAACGTCAAATTTTTTATTTATTTATAAATTGACAGTTTGAGGTGCATTCAGTTTCTAAAGAAAAGAAGCTCATTCCACCATGCAGCATGGCGTAGATGTGTGTTGGTAAATCAAGTCCTGAGAAAATGATCAGGAGCTCATCCCGAGAGGTCATGTCTTTGGTAAACACACCCACAGTGTCCTCACCTCTTTGTTTGACGATTGCCAGACATTTGATGTTAAAGTCACTCATGCTTGTAGACATAGTCTGGGACTATGGAGTGAGAGTGTTTTGACAGGCTCATAATATATCTCTCTGTAGTGCTTGGCAGCGCTGATCAACAATAAACATGCCTGGATGCCTGCTGTAAGCTATTTTACAGCTCTTGATTTTGCTAATACATCTTGGGAGGAAAGACACTGCCTGCATGATGTTCAACACTTTGCTGTCTGGCAAGTGAAAAGTGAACTTTGTTAATGGACCTTGGTTTGTCCTGTGCTGTGACCTTGCAGTGGAGGAGGAGGTGTGTGTGTGTGTGTGTGTGTGTGTGTGTGTGTGTGTGTGTGTGTGTGTGTGTGTGAGTGTGAAGGATGCAAGGAGCTACACTTCAGCTAAGTACCATGTGTGCATAGGCTAGGGGTGAGCTGCATTTGCTGTATGAGCTGATTTAGTATGATTGAGTTATATAATTGTTTCATGTTATTAATTTTTAAGCAATGCACAGTGAATCACTCACCCAGCTAACGTGAATGATGGTCTGGCATGAATCAGAGCCCATGTTTGTTTCTGGGCACACCACACTGCTACTGTTATGTGTTTGCCCCATTTCCACATGCAAAACTTTACAGCTGGATTAGCATGCATATTGGCAGTGTGTGAATGGTTTTGTGTGCAATGTTAAGGTTTCCCTTTCATTAAAGCATCTGATGCTGAGGCTTTTAAGTGTTGCAGATTTAGATGTTGATGGGCGGGGGGGGGACAAAGGACCCAGATTATGATGCCATAAATCTGCTAAATGCTATTTTTATTCAAAGGCGATGAAAGGGTTGATTTATGCTGACATAATTGCCAACAGCATAAACTACTTAAATAGCCTGAAAACACTACATTGTGTATGGGACCATTAACCAGATCTAAGCATTCATGCCTCCGCACTAATTCTGCTTCTTAGTAACAGTAGATAATAGGAACATCAAACTGTCTGCTTTTATGAGCTTTCAGCCTACAGAGCTTTTGACATGACCCATGTACAGATCAATACATGCTATCATTACGGGTTTAAATTAAGCACCTTGTCTCAGATGTTTGTTTAGGACACAGCTCGAGACCTCTGAACATCATCAGTGATGTTTCCTAAGAATGGTCAAAGCTTCAAATCTCTTCCTCTCCACTCATCTGCTGAAATACAGACCTGAGGAGGAACAGCCGACCTGCTTTTATTAAACACTGAGGCAGAGCGTTAAACTATCCCTGTGACAGAATCACTGCACGTATCCAATGATCTCTCCCTTAAAGAAATAGTTCAACATTTTGGCAAATACATGTACTCTCTTTCTTTCCAACAGTGAGACGTGACGATCAACACCACCCTTTACAGAGCTGGAGTCACGGTGTGGTTAGCCCAACTTGGCATTAACACTGGAAGCAGGGGGAAACTGCTCGCTAGTGAGACTTCTGAAACTTCCAAAGGCAGCAGCACTGATAACAAGGTGTAAAGACGTGAAGAGAAGTATGTGTAGGGGTCTGCCTCAAACTCAGACTCTATGATGACTGCAGCTTACTCCCACCACAGCAACACAACGACCAAATGTACATTTTCTGGTTTTAGTAAGTGACAACAATGGCAGTGAGTAGTAAACCCAAATAGCAGCTTACAAAGCAGTCCGTCAGAACCCTCTGGTGATCTCACAGACATTACATCCATGTGTTTCTAAAGACTGTGAAAGCTTGAAATGTAAATATTTTACTGTGATAGGTACATATCTGGCATTTCCGAACGCTGTTATTCTGTTATGCCTTTGTCACAAAAATTCCAATCAAACCAGCTGATTTGTTTTATAGTGTATGTCTATCTGCTTTTCTTACTCATTTACAGCCATTAAAGGTTAAACAACTTAAAGTGCAACAAATAACTGCAGACCTTGACATTTAGTCTGTTTCTTTTCTAAGCACTTGATAATTTTGTAAAGGTTTTGTGTGTTTGCCTCTGAGCGACGCTAAAAGTGGATTGTTAACATTATGTGTCTTCCCCATTCAGGGAAGGCACATTAATGTTTTCCCCATCCTGTTCCAAAAGCCTGATGCAGAAAAAGTAAATCTAAAATGTCAAAGTATCACTTCCACAAAGAGAATCTTTAGAAAAAACTTGCTTCCTGAAGCATGTAGAGCAGGCCAGCATGTGTGCCTGTGTGATTCATCCCTCGACAGTAGACCTCTTTACAGGAAGCCTGTGTTGGGAGACAGCTCCCCACTCCCTAAATGTGGATCAGCACGCCTAATATTTTGCTGATTGCTTTTATTTGGGGAAGCGGGCCTGAAAACAGAGTGGTGCGCCTCTTTGCTTGCAGCACTTTACCACCTATTTGAATCATGCCCATCCATTCCCAACTGTGAGCCCCATATTATAGGACAAAGCTGTGTGTGACTGCTCCACATGGGTATTTATATACACCAGAGAAAACTGATGGATGAATTTCAGATGTGCTTCCCAGGAGTCTGAGGGGAACTTTCCATTTCTAGACTGGGGAAAAATGCTCCGTGCCGCCCCTGGGAATAAAGTATCTGAGGTGCCCGTGCTGCAGTTTCCATTCGATTACCTCACCTCAAACTGCTGCTGTTATTCCAACAGCCTTCTGCGCACATTTTGCATGAAACAGAGCAAATGCATTAACACTATACAAAGTGCATATTTAAAAACACACATAAAGGAGAGGACTTTACAGCTGCAGACCATTATTTTCCTGTCACATCACAATACTGTAAAGCACGCTGCGCCCCCCCTGCACCTTTACACCCACTTTGTTCTCCTCCTCCTTTATTTATCACTCTTAACATAGACTTTGATTGTTTCAGCGTCATGCACACTTTGATGTAACCTGAGCTGCTATTTCTGCTATTCTGAGAGTAGTCATTTCACAGCAGCAATCATTTCCGAAATGGCCTCATGCTTAACTATGAGCTTCCATAAATCACACAGCAAGGACATTTGCTCCTATATTGTCTGGAAAGCCAAGAGACACCGGATTTAACAAGCTAACATGTTCTTTGTGTAACTTTAATTATGATGATTTGACACTACTTGGCAGAGAACGCTTGGCTCAGTCTAGTTTTGCATTGCCAGACCTTCATCAACAGCACCGTAAAAGAGGGTCTGGCTAGTCGACACAGCATTCCTGAATGAGAGAAAAACGTGCTCTGCCTCATTGGCATTTCTTTAAACCAATCACAATCGTCTTGGGTCTAAGCGTCGGACTGAGCCATGGTGCCTCTGCCAAATAGTCTCAGGAAGGCACTTGTTTTGGTCGAACATGTGTATGTTTGAAAGTATTTTTAGTTGTGCAACAGTAAACTCAGATTGGACAGATAGTCTAGCTAGCTGTCTGGATTTACCCTGTAGAGATCTGAGAAGCAGTTAACCATAGTCCTCAGAACTCCACACGAAGACAGAGGACAGGGACTTCTGAATCTCTGGCGGCACAGGAGCAACCCCGAAAGTGGAATGTCAAGGATATAGATAGGCTCTGTCTAACTTGCTTCATAGTACAGCCCTCTGATCGCCTGTGTGTTATGGCTAAATGTTACATCTGAAATCTGTTTAGGCTACGCCAGGTGATTGTCATCGAAGTCAGTTAGCCAGTTAAAATTGCATCTATTGCTTATTTTAGTAAAAAGAGGTGTCAGGGCAGCCATAATGTGAACCCCCTTTGTACTTTCACATGGTTATATGATCAGCAAGCTTAGCGGCATCACTTTGCTGCCCATGGGTGATTACCTGTGCAGGCTGACCAGCAGCGGCCTCAGAGTGACAGGGCCAGGCACTGTGCTGAGTAGAGGAGGGGATCAGGCCTACAGTAATCCTGGATCACAGAGTTAGCTCCGTTAGCTTCTCCCACTCACTGCGGAGGATTAGAGACACCGAGCTGACCACTCTGATGAAACACTTGCAGTATCTGGGGACTGACAGAGACCTGGCAGGAGGATGGGTTACTCCGGGGGTGACGGCGGAAGGGCGAGGGAAAGACATGCATGAACTGACAGATCAGATGAAGACGTCCACTGTGACTTTCTTATGAAAGCAGAGATGATGCCAGACTAATTAACATTTCATGTTAAGTTCATGTGGTTCATGTGGGTAACACCTAATATGGACTGTAGTGGGATTATCCTGCCATTACTATCTACAGTAGATAAAACCTACTTACATACTGTACTTTTACATACTTTTTTACTTAAATCACTGATTTTTTTTTTCTTTAACAACTAAATAATCAATCAATTGTATTAATTGGACAATTTCAAATTTGTTGTGATGCAAGGTTTTTTCAAGACCATGTCAATTCATAACTAGAGTCATCCCGAGACACTTTACAGATAGAGCAGGTCTAGATCATACTTCAGAATTTACAAGGACCCAACAGCATTCTGGATCAGCTGAAGAGTCTTTATGGACCATTTCGAGCAGCCTGATAAAGAATAAAGAATTGCAGTAATCCAGCCTAGAAGTAACAAATGCATGGACTAGTTTTTCTACATCATTTTTAGACAGGATATTCCTGATTTTTGCAATATTATGTAGGTGAAAAAAGGCAATAATTAATTGTAAAACAATATAGAAAAATGTTGCTTAACAGTAGTGACTATAAAAAGTTTAAAACAGTCCCTAAGAGGAGACTTTCTGTGACTCACTGGGGAAACTAGATTCTCATCAATGTTGCACCAAGTCATCAGATCACTGTCAATGGTGAGAATTTCACACACATAACTCTCATTCACTTGTATTGACTAACCGTACAACTATGTGGAAATGTGAGCAACAGTGGAAACATTGAAGAACACAATGTAGATCCCATTAACACCAGTAAAAGTGCGATGTTACAAAAGCATTCTCAGATTCTTCTTCTTAGATGTTGAGATCTGGAGAAAAGTTAAATAAATATTTCATGACCATTTAAGGCTTTAGGAGAGAGGAGATCAGCAACCAGTAAACCATATATGCTGATTAAAACATGAGCATGTCTGTCATTTACACAGCAAATTGCTTCTGTCACTTCTTAAGTGCCACTCATTGCAGTTGTCTCTGTCAGGTTGGCCAGCTGCTACTGGTGATCATTAAAGAACCACTCTGATTTTTTCATCACAATTTCAACAGATGGCAGTACAAATGCCAAAATAGAGCCTTTATACAGTACATTTGCTAAAGCTGCCTTGCAGGCTCAATGTACAAAAGGTAGAATATCAATTCGAGGTTTGTTCTTCTCTTTGCTTTACTTGAAAAAAAATATTTTATAGCACAAGTCACCATGTATACATTCAGCTGTGATATCAAGTTAAAACTGCAGTCTTAATTAATTAGTTTTAATTAATATAAAATGTACCATGCAAGATGCAGCGTTTTCACCCACTGCTACTGGCATTAATTATTAACTCTACTGAAAACTAAACTCCCATACCTCAGAGTAAGTGTCTCTTAGTTTGCAATGGAATAGCTTATTTATGCGTGGCTGTGTGTCTGTGTGTACTTGCACTGATAGCAATTTACTTTGATTCAGTTTTTATGCAGTTTCAAGCCATACTGAATTGACTGCACAAAGCATTTTAGATACGTTCCAATCTGGTTTCAGTAAGAAGTATTGCACTGAAACAGCTCTTCTCAGAGGGATCAATGATATAATGAGGTCTTCTGATATGGGTGATAGCTCTGTGTTGGGGCTGCTGGATCTTGGCACAGCTTTAGACACAGTGGATCACATTATCCTCATGTCACTTGGTTACATAGCTGAAACTGCTGCACTGTTGTTTGGTGTGTCTCAGGGTTTTGTGTTTGGACTTCTATCATTTGGATTGTATATGATTTTACAAGATCACATTGTTAGCCAATTAAAAGAAATGTCATATCACTGTTATGCTAATGACCTCCAATTATATGTCTATTTTAAGCCTGAGGAGATTGATAAACTGACTGTTTTGCAAAAGTGTCTGACTGCTATTAAGGACTGGAGAGCAAACCACATTTTAGAGTTCAATGCAGACAAGACAAGTCCCTGGATCAGATGGTACATGTCACAGCCCGGTCTGTGACCTCTGTCTGTGTCTCCTCCACTGTGTGTGTGGTGGAGTGTGTGCTCATCAGCAGGGGCGTGGCTCTACAGGCATTACCAGGCCCACCTGTCTACCATTCACAATCAAGCTCAGTACAAGAAACCCGGGTCTTCAATCACTCATTGCCAGATGGTTTTCTGCATTCCATGTGGTATCTCTTCAGGCTTTAACTCCAGTGTTTAAAACCACGGTGAAGAATTTAACATTTAATTTTTGTTGTACGCTTACCACAACCTTACCTGTGACTTTCTTGTCTCCAACACCTGCCAAATCTGAGCCTGCCTTCATGCTGATCTGCTGCCATTGCCCACCACAACTTCCACACCACAATAAACTGTTTTCAAACCAGGATTGTCACCTCTCCCCCTTTTTTCACTCTCTGTCTTGCAAATACTGAGGTGAAATAAAACTGGTTATTCCAATCCCTTAAGCTTGTGTTTCTTCTTCCAAGAACGCTCAGTGTTTGAGGTTCCTTATGTAGCTGTACAGTCTAGTCTCATTTGATATTTTGATTAACATTTCAAATCATGACCCATACAGTATGTGTACACTGCTGCCTGAAACAATTCAATTCTATTTAATTTGTCGAATCTCAAACATTATCGTAACTTTACATTGTCCACCTCTGCCCATCACTGTCCTTTACTGCTGTCAAAACACTCAGTCAAGCATTTGTAACATTCAGAGTACTGCAATACTATGCCCAAGTCCTCCACAGGCTCAGTTTGTTAAACACAGCATAAACTTCACAATTCTACCCATACCTACAAAGCCATCAACAGCCCCCCTCCCCACCTCACACACACACAAACACACACCAATCTGACCTTCTCCAACAGCCCATCCCCTCCAGAAGCCTCGGGTCTGATGCCAACCTCCTGTAAATTACCAGGACCAAGCGCCAAACCCTGGGGGGGTTTCAGTCGCTATCCCCCCCCCCCATGTTGGAATCTTATATTTATGGTCATTATTGAAATGATTGAAAGCATCTTTCAGGAACACTAAATAAATCTGATGTATAATTAATATTATCATTTTTATTATTATTTTATTACATAGAGCAGGTCTAGACCACTCTCTAAAAACTCACTAGAGCACCAAATGACGAATAGTATACAGCAGAAAATAGTCCCCATCAAATGTACTATTAACTCCCAGTTGTGGCTTTATTTTATTAAGTTAAAAAAATCTCACTACTTTCAGACCATTCAAGCTCCTTTGGTCATCCAACTAAAAAGGCTTTTCTGTATCCGTAGATAACACTTCCATCACATATTTGTTCTGCCTCAACATTTTATTTCATCATATACCATTTAATTACCAAATGAAAATATCTGCACAATCCAATGTCCCCATTAATCTTAGGTTAATAATGACTTTAGCACACTTTTTCATTGTGACAGAACAATTTGGATGCCGTATTTCTCTTCCTCCTGAACCCTGAGTGCAGCTATAGTGTACTTTGATACCGCTTAAATGTCAATGGAGTGTCAGGTTTTGGTATTTAACTTCTGGAAGCAGACCCAGTAACTTCTTCTGTCACCAGTGGGAATTTAGCACAGCTGGAAAATATGCTGCACAGTTTCTCTGCACCTGCACAGACGAGACTCTTCTGTCGGGATCCTCAAAGCCATTCTGGGAAATACAGGAAATCGCTACTTGAAGTAAAAGTAGATGAGGCAATGAGGGAAGATGGTTCTACTAAAAACATCACAAATTGATGATATCTAACAGTGTGAGAGTATCCGCAGGTGGAATATTTCCTTTCACCTCAGAGTCAGTCATGGCATTAACCTGGATATAACTACTTTTTGTAACAAGTGGAGAGTAAGCCATATTCTACAGAGACCACATTTCATTTTTAATGGTGTGTAGATAATTTCTGCTAGAGTTCCAAGTTATGCCTCACCAGTGATGGCTCCATTAATGCCACCAGGCCCATTTAACCTAGTTACCGCTCAAACAGCAAATGAATGTTTCACTTCAGTGTTCATGAGGGCCTCACGTCACGTCAGATTAATGGCATCGGTTATAATGTGGTCATATCTACCTCTGTCTCAAGGAGGGCCCATACCAGAACCCGCCATTGTGTGATCAACATTTCACGGTTCTCCAACCGTTTTCTTTCAAGGACATGTTATAGTAGAGTGAACCACTGCAGCAGGTCTGAGCTAATGGACCTTGCATGTGGAATGTTCCAAAAGAGTGGGCTCCTCACTCTGAAGTGTGGCAGGCCCTGCTTACACAAGTGACAGTCTGGACATCCAAAAGAATTACTGTGAGTGTTCTGCTGGAGTCAAAGGAAAGGGAAGAGCCCATGGGATAAATCACACTTTATCTAGTCTATTACATGATTCCATAGTGCGTATAGCAATAACATTTTCCCCTTGAGGACATTGAGTAGTGCATGCTGCACTAACCCAACTCTGATTACATCTTTTTAGTCGTAGATGCAGTTAAGAGCCCATGAGAAAGAGACAATTACATCATTGCTCCAGTTCACACAGAGGCTTTCTCTTAGGATCTGAATAGGCCTCTGTCATTTACTATGCATAGTTCAATTCAATTCAATTTAATTTATAGTATCAAATCATAACAAGAGTTATCTCAAGACACTTTACAAAGACGCAACAATTCCAGTAATTCCCCGCAGAGAAAGCATTTAGTGCCACAGTGGCGAAGAAAAACTTCCTTTTAAGAAGAAACCTGGGACAGACCCAGGCTCTTGGTAGACGGGTTCTGACGGTGGCGGTTGGGGGTTTTGATCAGTAACAATAGTAGTCATAATAAAGATAATGGAGCTATGACTAGAAATAGTAGTTGTAGTAGTTCATGGCATAGCAGAGCGTAGCAGGGCGTAGCAGGGAGAAGGACCACAGTGACAGCAGCAACCATGATTTGGGTGCCACCTTAATCCAAGGAATAGTTCACATGTTTCCTTTAAGTAGTCTTTTAAATTATCCACTGATGAAGAAGAAAGTGAATTCGAACAATTCAAACAGTTCTTCGTTCCTGTTTTATACCTGCTCCCCCCCTTATTGTTAAGAAGTGGCTCTGCAGATCAGTCATTTCATTGCTCTCCGACATTACTGGAACAAGAGGTGAAGAGGCAACAATCTAGTCTTAGCAAATGTTAGCACAACAAAACAATATACACAGACATATCTTGAAATATTTTGGAGCAGACTTGAAAAGTGTACTGATGTTTCTTTTATGTTTTTCTTTTTTAGCTTTGGCAAAAGGTGCGGAGGTTGGCGTGGTGGTTTGGTGTGTAGCAAGTCTAACTTTTATCCAGGAGACTAGAGTTGACGTCCAACTATAGCCAATCTGTTTTTTTCTATCTATATCCGAGTGTTTTAGCTGCTTATCAAGACCATAAACTTGCCAAATCCAAATTTCCAGCGGAAACAGAGCAATCCTGGAACTGGTATGTCGTAGACTAACTGATAATGATATAGAAAAATTAGTTGGTGTGCAAACTTCACTTTAACAGTGGGCAGGACACCATACCATAATCATTGTTAAAACATTGGCTTTGAACGTTAAAAACATCATCATTGGACGTTAATCCTGGGATTTGCGGAACCATACAGCCATGACGTTGGTTCTGGCAACAGGTTTCTGCACTCCCTGATGTCAGCATTTAAAGGTACTTAGTGAGTACAGCATTGTTAGAAATTATAGACATGATTGAATAAAATGGTTCTAAGAAACCAGCATTTCCTTTTAAGTTGGTAGCTGTATCAGTATCCTCAGTGTGTATGTAAGAGCTGGAATGAGCTCTTTGCCTTGAAGTCTTGAAGGACATGCTGTAAGCCCTCTATCTTGTGAGGTAGGTCATGCGTGCTCTCTGATTTACTTTTTCATCCTGTTGGTGATAGCAGGGATTACAAATGTCTTTTTTTGTTTGCGACTAGCAGAATGTCATTCTTTTGTTCCGCTTCCTCAACCTCAAACAACGTGTCTCAGTCTGAGAGCACCTCTCTACCTTATTGGTTTACAAGTTGCCTTTCATTTACCTGGACACTTCAAAAAGCAATGCATAGTCAACTCCCTTCCCGAGATGAGGTCAAACACATACAGAGCATTGCTCGCTACTCTTTTTTATTACCATAAATGTCAGCAGTCTTCATCCTTTGCACACTTTTATTACACTGGTGGGAATGTCAAATACATTTGAAAAAGTCACAACACCATGATGGCCCTGAGGCTCAGGAAAGTGCACCATCAAAAAGAAAACGGGCTCACTGGGTAGAGCACATCCCATTGAGGCTGAGTCCTTAGCGCAGCGGCCAGGACAAGAGTCCGGCACAGGCCTCTCTCATCGCTTCTTCTTTCCTGACTAGAGCAAAATAAAAAAATTAAAATGCCCCAAAAAATCTTTAAACACAAAAACTAACAGATATCTCCAACTGTAATCTAGAAACAAAACACATAGGGCTGTAGTGAGGTCCTGATCACTGGAAGAAGATATGGATGTAAGAGAAACGTGTTGCACAATCTGGCTCCAAATGCATCTCTCTATTAATAAAACACAGGAATGTATTTGGAGCCAGAGTGTGTGTCACTTTTTTCTTAGTTTCTATCTCCCCAACTGTGCCAGCCCGGCGGTGACCCGCAATGTCATGTTAACATATAGTTATATGACCTAGAGGGATACAGTTGTCGTGCAGCGGCTGCACAGGGACGTTGCTGCTCTTCTCCCTGCTTGGTTGGGTCTCAGTGCTGCATAAGCTCCTAGCGAGCCAAGGCGCCATTTCTCTTCATGCATAATAATAACTCCAGAACGCATAAATTGAATTTGTTTCCTGACTCTTTTCTGCAGTTTTGCATGTTGTCAACACTTTGACAAATCTCTGGCAAGGCCAGCAGAGAGGCTTATTAAGTGTGACATGGTGCTGACAAGACTCTCTGTGGCATGGCTCTGTGACCCGCTGCTGTGTGATGTCGTCATTGGGAGATAGCTCGTTAAAACTTTGAGCTAGTGGTCATCACAGATTGTGAGGGGGTCTGTGTAAGCATGTATTCCCCTCAGGGCAAGTGACTTTACTTGCTGACATGTGGATGCTTTGTTTATTTTCTATATGTAAAACATACTTTTGAGGACTCCTCCTAGGCCGTGAGTCTGAAAACTTACATCTAGTATATCTGGACCCACGTGAGAAGGAGTTATCAAAATAGTTCTGATAACATTCAAAATGCAGAAGTTGGTGTTGTTTTTTGTGGTGTTATTTCTTAAATTTTTGAGGATGCCCTACGTGGTTCCTTTGTGCAACATCATGACACATCCTACACTGATTGTCCCAAACTACTCTTATCTCAACCTGCATCATGCGTCCTGCCCCTGGGCATGCAGACACGACTTGCGTCGCCTCCGCAGGTTTACCTGGGTGGACTTGCGCCGGGGGGCTTGGACCCCAGTCATAACTGATGCAGTTCTACTTTAAACACGTATACATGAACAGAAGAACAAGGAATTAACACATTACTCTCTACTACTTATCACTCATGACGTAATTGTAGGCCCAGTTTAAACTGCAGCTTCATTTTATACAATATATGTAGTAGGGGGTCCGTTGCTCCATCTCTTTTTAAGTCAAGGGGTCCTTGGCTTGAAAAAGACCCCTGCCTTAAATTGTTGGTTTTAACACAGTGATATCTCACTTGTCCACAGTTTTATTGTATTGTGCAACTTTATTTAGATTTATTTCTACCACATTAATGGCCCCAGTAATTTTTCTTATTATTCAAGCTCTTATTTTATGTGTTTTCAGCTTTTCCCGTTTCCTTAATTGTGTCATATATCTTTTTTGTGCATTTTATAGGTTTACAAAGTGAAAAGCCCAAAGTCCACACCCCAAAGGGACTTACATCTAAAACAGAAAATACTGTTCACAAACTGCTCCAAACAGCTCTATTGTAGTCCATCCTTTGTTTCAGAGACATACTAGTGTCACTTTGTCAGGGCACGCCCTCATACTCTGCTTCTGACTGGTTAGTAGTCCTTACCTAGGTACTGTCAGGGCATGCCCTCATACTCTGCATCTGACTGGCTAGTAGTCCTCACCTAGGTACTGTCAGAGCACGCCCTCATACTATGCTTCTGACTGGCTATTAGTCCTTACCTAGGTACTGTCAGGGCATGCATTCATACTCTGCTTCTGACTGGCTATTAGTCCTTACCTAAGTACTGTCAGGGCACGTCTTCATACTTTGCTTCTGACTGGCTAGTAGACCGCATGTGCAACTTCCAAAAAAGATTGAACAGTAGTCAGATGTCTCACTCTGTAGAAAAAACAGAGAGCTCAACACAGGGTGAAAAGAGGAGCTGCAGCAGTGTGCAGTACAACAAAAATATGGTGTTTTTAGAAAATTACCTATTCTGGTACAACCTCTAAATAAACTTATTTACATAAACAAACCAAAGCCAGCAATGTTGCAAGTTGTTCTGGAGAGTGACCTGGTCTGATGTTTGTAATATAAGCTAGTGCAGGGGGAATCACTGAGCACATCAGACGCCCTGGAGCAGAGGAAGGACTGCATGTGTGGACGGGCCTGCTACCCTGTTCACTGTCTCCTGGGTCGAGAGGGGGAGAGGGGAGGATTGTTCTCAGGTCACGGATGAAGGGAGGTTTGAGCCCAAAAGCCTGTGGTGTCCACTGTCCCATGACTGAGGAGCTTGTGTATGTGAACCGAGAGTGAAATTTGCCCTAAGCCTCGTCAAAACTGTAGCAATTGTTCACACTTGATGCCTGGAATAAGTGGTGTCGAACATCTAGGCAGGAATAAAGAGCCACTATAAAACCAATTTAAAGGCAATCATACACACCTTGTAACTCTGGAGACATATTGTAATGTCTCTAGACATTTTGTTGTATGCAGATGTGTCAATAGGTGAGAATGCAATGCAGCGTTCCTCATTAATCATCAACATGACCCAGATAGTGTGTAGTCAGGTTTGGTATGTAGTCCTGCCTTTGAGGAACAAACAGACTTATCTATAGTTCAGACTAACTGCACTGAGCTCTTTCCCCTCTGCACAGACAGGAAATGGAAGAACAAGAAAAAAGGAAGCATGGGTTAATAGAATAACTGTTTCTCTAATGCATCTGTATTGGCACCAGGTGTGGAATAATGTATTACCTGCAAATACTAAGTCCTGCATCACAGAACAACTCATGAGGAGAGTGATGGAGGTACTGTGAGCTAATCCAATTACAATGTATCACTGGCATGACTCAGAACCTCGTATCCTGCCAGTCAGAGAAAACGCTGGGTGTGATCACACATTCCAAGCCGTAATAGAAAAGTTTACTTTGGTGCCTTTTTAGCATTGTGTTTGTCTACATGGCCCATTTACGACCAAACCACAGCTGCTAAACAAAAGTTGCATGGACTCGCAAAAAGTCTGTTTTATTTGGCAGAGATTAGATACCTCATCATCCCAGAGGTTAACAAACTCTTCTCCAGTTTGCATCACCAGTTTTCCTGCCCATCTTGTACAATGATGTGTGATTTTGCTTTCTAAATGAATCTTACCAACTTGTACCTTTATTGCATGCAACTAACATGTATGATGGCAATGTAGGTTGACCACTTGTGTTTGACAAGTTAAAATCTCTGCGAAAGATTTATGTTTGTTGACTGTGAAGGTCACAAAACATTAGCATTGTTTCATGTGTAGAATTACTCAATATGAACCTGAAATTATTTGGAGACAGAGCTGGAGTCCAAACATATTGTGCACAGTGGAGTGTACTAAGGCCCATCGGATACTGTCGGTGTACGCCTACCGTCAGAGTTTTTTTTTCAACTGCTAATAGGAGTCACCAAGGTTCAAAATTGTCAAATTCTACATGTAGGGGCTTCAAATACTGCCGCATGTCAACATTATTTGGGCTTTGGAAGAATTCTCCAATACCAAGAAATGAATACCTTTGGTGTTCAGCCCTTGTCCACTCTCACTCCTGTTTGTTCTTTCATCTCATGTTATCTATCTCTGTGTGTTTGCTAACATCTAAAGGACTGGTCACACCAGCATTTAAAAGAGCAAAAATAAATGTATACATTTCAATTGAATTGACAAAATCAGTGGATTCACTTGTGGGTATGAAGTTACTTCATACAAATCTTACTTTGTTAAGTTCAACTTTGACATGCTGATTGGCACTGTTGATCATTATCAAAGCATCATGATAATGCTTCCGCATACCTGAGTGGACAGTTAAAACTGCACACAAGGGGAAGGGTTTCCTGCGGCTCCCAGCAGGTCAGGGCATTTCAGAAAGCAGCAGGAGCATTGCCTTGTGGTGTGTGGTGGGTAAGCTCATCAGAACATGGCTGTGAATCAGTTAATGACCGGCAGCTACATTTGTAGCTGCGTTACATTGAACAATATAATGTTACTGAATCTAAACCCAGATGTTTAAGTTGCATTGTCATTCCTAATGGACTCTCACATTGAAAACAAACAAGTTAGCAAGAGTTAATACAAGTCCAACTTGTGTGAAAGCGCCTTTAGAAATCTGTAGATACCAGGTGCAATATGTTCCTTCACTGTCCTCTTATATTTAGTAGAAACTTCATCCTCACAGTGAACTTGGCTTTAGCAAAACGTAGCGAGAAATGACTCCTGTTGATCAGAGTGGGCAGAGTGAACAGCCTGCCAGTCTTGTTGTGGCTGGCCTGTTGCAGTAATACTCAGGTGCTCTTTGCTGTGTGTTTGTTCCGCATCCTGACTCAACTCTTTCAAAGAAGACGCCTCTCCTGTGGCACCATGTGGCCACACAGAACACACTCGTCCTCCCTGACATTCTTCTGTGCCTGTAGCCTGGGGAGAGAGCTTTTCATGATCCACTGTTTCCACAGAGAGCAGTGCCACGTCAACGCACAACTGCTGGGGAACTTGGACCTGTTCTGTGTTACTGTACTGTAAGTTTGAATACTGCCCACATTTAACCTGTATGACTTTTATTAGGAGAAATGAGACAAAACAACCAGGAGCCATGTTCAAGAGAGGTGTCATTAATGGAACTATTACTTTGGCGAATAACAATTTTTTTCTCACTTAAGATAAAAATGTTTTAATGTCAGCACTTGAGGATTTAAGGTGCATCACAAATCTCCTAGCAACCACAGCCAGCTCCATCATACAACCATTGGTCCATTAGACAACTGGCCATCTGAGAATTATCTCAGATTCTAAGAATAGAAAAAGACATATGGCAAACAAAATATATGATTGTGCTGTTAGTAGGTTATATTGAAAGGGAAATTCATTCTTATTACAACTCTGTATTATGATCTTAGTGTTAAAAGTTGTATGGGTTTTAATACAACAAGACAACCTGAGAAGAACTTCATTTCAAAATGACAACTGTTTGATGAATGCAGCATCCTCTCTGATGAAATGGTTTATGGAATTATATCTTAACTCCTAATGGAATATGATAACGTAAAAACGTTGATTTCAAGACGTGTAAACCAAAATAAAGCTTATATAGAAAGAAAGCCATTATATACAGAGACTAGGAACATTGTGCATCATAAATGGCAAGCATAGGGATTTAGCAAGGGTTTAAAGTATGGTATTAAAGCCATTGATTTGCATTAATCAGCTTTGAAGTGGCTGAAGAGAAAAGATTAGTTTCAATAAGGCTTATTTTCTATATGCTACACAGTTTTGTCTTAAAGCTTTTAAGAAGCAGAGGTTGTACTAGTGTGAATTGTTAGTGGGCCCTGGGCCAAATGCCTCTGCGGGCCCCCTCTTACCACTAACACATGGTACATGGTAACATGGTAACACATGGTAACATGCCCAGGTGTAATAATTACCATTTCACCATCTTAAGGTGTCAACATACTAATAAAAGCAGCAAACACAGCGTACAGCTGATGCGGATGGGAATGTCATTAGTGTTGCGGGATTTGATAATAAAAACTAAATGTGTTAACATGTCAACCTGATGAGGCTATAGATCAGGATGCACCTCATCCGAATAAAAGCTATGCTGCTGTATATTGTACCAGTTTTTTATGGTGTATGCTATTTAAGCTATGATTGAAATATAATGTCTTACAATAATCTAGATGAGAAGATAAGGGGGGGCGGGTATTCCTTTTTGTAAGGTCACTATGTGAAAGGAAAATCATGTTTGAAAGATCCTCAGAGCTGGAGAAAGCAGGATTTTTACAAACCCGTTCCCTTGCCCCTCAACATCAGCTCAGAGTTGAAGCGCTAACCCAAATGTTTAGCTGCCAGCTTTAACAAGTATTTCACCGCTGGAAAGAGGGTCATTTTATAAAACTAGTCTCTGCAGTAGAATGAACCAGAGAAAAGATATTTGATATTCCCTGTCGCTCAAAAGTTAGAAAACGAGAATGCTATCAGAATGCACTGAACGGGAGATTGTGGAGATTGTCTGTATTGAAACTGAAATCCAGAAAAACATTGAGGCTCTGGGTTTTTGGCATTTCTTTAAACCAATCACAATCTTCTTGGACAAAGCTAAAAACCAGACGGAGCAAGGGTGCCTCTGCTAAATAACCTAGGGAACAAACATGTTTTGGTTGGAATTTTACTTAAACAAAAGATAAATTTAATTTGATTGCTGCTTCAAGCTCGGAGGATGTTTCCTGAGTCAACCGGAGTTAAAACACCAACACAAAGGAAGCGGAGAGGGAGAGGGATGTGTGGCTAATCCGACTATAGAGTACATAACAATATTGTACAATGTCACTGTGAGCAAGTTGTTTATTATGTCTTATTGGTTGCAGCTCTTCACAATAAAATAGATCTGGCAACGTGCAGGAAAACAAACCACGGTCACTGGAGGTCAGCCATTGGCACACTTTCAGGGATCTTATCTCCACAGACACTTGGAGACAGTATTGAAGGCTAATGTGTGTTATACACAATAGATTGCATATAAGTTCCTTTTATACATTGAAACTCCATGTTTGAATTCAGAACACTTGGAAAGTAAATGATAATTTGTTCAAACGCAATCTATTTTGCCCTTCTCCCAGTCTTTATCTGCTTGATATTTACATCAACAACTTGTCACCAAGAACATTTTTCAATGACACGTTGCATTTGGTCATATATTAGCTGCAAAACATTTTGACAGACTCCTGATAAAGACTTGTCAGTCGGTACAGCCATATTGTTTTCCTACCTTGCTCACCAAAAAACGTTTCTTTCCCGACTTAACAGTTTTGTGATTTTGCAAAACGAAGAAATAAGCTCTCTGTCTCAAATGCCACTTGTCAAATAGATTTGACTGACACAGATTGCAGAGGATAAGGTTTCAGACCACAAATTTCCAGCCTGACGTACTTGGCAAATCTGGCTTACCAGTGAGGCGTAAAGAACTGTCGTGTTCCCTCAGAGAGGTTTACTTTGACAAAAACTTTGTCTTTCAGACCTTTTCACAGCATCTCAGGCTCCACATCCGCTTAATACTTGACCCTGAATGTGTACCATTGATAAAACCTTGTCTTTTCTAATGTAGTATTTAAGTCATTCTTAAACAGTTGTCAGTTTTAACTTGTATTATGTCATTCATTGACCTGGTACATTTTAAGACTGCACAACTAATCTATAAAGAAAGAAATAATTCACTTTTCTGCTAACATACATAATACTTTCTCAGACAGAGAGGTTTTTTTTAACGGCATCTACAGTTGTGAAAGTTATTATTATAAGTTGTATGTTGCATTAAAGACTTTGGACGTCTATTCACTCCCATTGCAGTTATAACTCAGTCACTGTGTTTTCATGTGTTTTTAAAGTCTTTCAAAATCAAGCCAATCAGCATCAATGCACGCAGCAATCACGCACATTGTTTTTAAGAAAAGTCTTCTCTAGTTTGTAAAATATTTCCAAGTAATAAAATGAAACATTGTGTTGCTGTCAGACCTGTAATTGACAAGAAGTAAACAGAAGATGTATCACAAGTAATTTAATTCCAAACCACAATGAAGCGACAGCATGGCAAGCAATTGCTTTGATGCTACAAGTTTGCAGTAAAATGGGTGCTTTCATAATGTACTTTTGTATTTTAGACCAGCTTCTGGTTATAGAATTCAGCTGCTCCTCCATGATTCCATCTGAGGGCCTTTATTTAGCAGAAAGTCACTGTAGCACCTCAGGTAATTGTGCAATAGATCTCTGCCAGATGGTGACCCTCTGCCAGTGCTGCAGCAATGGAGACTGGACTCTCGCAGGTTAATTTTCTCTGGCTCGGCAAGAGATTTTCCAGGAGCCCCTTCGCTCTTTGATACAGTTTAAGATCCACATCCTCAGCCCTCGGCTCTGGGCGACCACTTCCTCCGCCGTTCAGTCAGACCAATTTCCAGACTCAAAGCAGAATTTGTCATTTTAGCTGCATGTGGTTTCAGCTGCACCTTTTGAAATGATGACAAACTGTCATTACAGGCAGAGCCAACAGCTGTTTACTACCTCATCTATATTCTGCAACCTCATGTCCTTCCTTTATTTACCGCTCGTGGCCCCCTTCCCCTCCCACCTCACCCATGTTGTTATCACCATCATAATCGCAAAAAAAGGCAGCAGTTTCCACTTCCATATTGAAAGCAGAACATCCTCATATTCTCCGTATGGCAATCTCGCTGAGGGAAATATTACACTTGAGATGAGTTCTGTGCCACAACACATCCACACAGAGCCCCCTCCCTCTTCACCAAGGAGTTAATAACATCCTGTGTGCATTCCTGGTCAAGGTGAAGGTCAGTGCTGACATGATTTCAGTGCTGCTCTTTTTCAAGTTATCACTAATAAAGGGCAGCAGTGGCGGCCACTCACACTCTGCTGTCAGTTACACCGCTGATCAGCTCCTCCGCTCCTCAGAAGACCGGAGCTGTTCAGGCTGCAAGGTTACATCTTCAAACCTTCACAGGTCCACTGGAAAGGAACATTGGTCATGTCTAGGAATATGACAATGCTAAACTACTACTACTAATATTGTGGGGATATTGTTTGCCACATTAAAGCATGGTTGGCTTGTAATTTTGTAAAATAACCCAAACTAGATGATTCAACATGCCATGGGGGGGCTAGTGAGTGTTTTAGGTCATTAAATTCAAATAAGTTCCTTGGGGGCATGATTGTGCTCAACAACTTTTATGGCAACATGCATATTAAATATATGTTGTTTACATCTTTCCCAATGGTGGCTGTGGCCCAGTTGAAAAAAATACCTCTGATTGTGGCTTTGACATAGGAAACCAATCTCTACTTAAAGTTTACTTTCAATAGTCATTTTAAATCATGTGGAAAAACATTCCCTCCATCTGATTCATCGATACCATTCCTTATCATTTGCCTAGTGCACAAACCTATCTACTGAGGATGCCATCATACCTGCTCATCCTCATGTACTGCAACTCCTGGAGAACGCTGACCCTTGATGGATATGGGCGCCTCTACATACGCCACTGGACCTGGAGCTTCTTGTATTATATATATATATATATATATATATATATATATGGCTTATATATATATATATATATATATATGTATATATATATATATATATATATATATATATATATATATATCCTTTTATCGAGCCCTATAGGCAATGGTGCACCTCAGGGTTATGTCTTATCCCCCTGACTCTTCTCCTCATACACCAAAACTTTCCCATCTCATCTTTTGGGAACATGAATGTGCACAGTACATTTCATTGCAATCTGCACATTAAATGTTGGTAGTTTTCTTGTTGAAAGTTTGGCCAGATGGTGTTGAATAGGTGAAAGTGGGGTCACAATATTCAAATTTCACAGCAATCTGGCGAGTAGTTGGAAAAATGACTTTCTCTTGATCATAACCAACAATTCAGATACCAACCAACAACTAAAAACTCAAACATGCTCCATGAATATTATGCAGGAGACATGTTCTGTGTGAGCGGATATACTGTATGCCTTTACCACATGCCGCGACTGCTGAGCCGAGGTTTCCTGACAAGGTAAGCTGTGGCTTGCTCTGACTCAAAAAAGCTCAGTTATGACTGAGCCGTATTACTAAAGCTGAAGATATGTTCAAGGTTATTACTGCTTATATACAGCAGAAGAATGGGCTTTCTGTGACGGAGTGGGAAAGTCAGTGTAAATTGGTGAAGGAGAAAAAATATAAGATTTGCTCATTACTTTTCTTTCATCATCAGCCCCCTTAACACTGCTGGGTGACATCATGAAACCTGGTGAGCTGCATCTTAGACTATGAGCAGCTCTGATAGAGAGGCTTTTTATTCTGATTCATCATCACCTGATCTGGTGATTTTTCACTCTTTTGACTGTGCATGTTAAAAAGTAACACAATTGATAAATTGAAGTCATATCTCTCATTTAAATGAACATATGTAATCATGACATTGACAGGCACCTCATCTCTTCATCTGTACTGTGCCATAATTACCCAAGATCACAAAATAATGCTCTTTAAAGCCCATAAGGCATTTACTAGTTTTTTGGTTGTTCTGGAAAAACCTCCAAACGAGTCCTCCAAATTAAACAGCAAAGTACATTGCTTCTAATTGGCCTCCAGAATGGCACAAATGCATGTGTGCAGGACCTAATTTATCAGTGCTCTCCAAACGTTTTCTGATCTGTCACTCTAAGGGTCAAGGTTTGGATTGCTTTAGGCCCAATTGTATGAAAGGGTCATGAGTCAGAGGCAAGGCCATGACGAAATTTAAATACTGCAAGCACATTGTTTAAAATCAATTCTGAAAGTCAGTGAGAACTCATCTCCCCCTGTAATCAAGGTCAAATATTCTAGCAGCAGTCACAGATATGATTCTTGAAATCTCTACATCCTCCAACATGGTCTTTAGCTTTCTTGGTTAAGTTGGCAACATACAAAGTTATTTCTGCTGTCCTTGGCATACAGTAGGGTTCGCTGATGACCATATAATCAGACCTATCTTAATGGTAAATCTATGTTTTTGTGGGAATTATCCTACCTAAGAAGGTGCAAGAATGCATGCACACAACAGCAACAGAGAAGCAATTAAGGCGAGGAGTTTCAATGTGCCTGACGTCAACTCTATCACGAGATTGATCCATTGTATTGGCATCAATCCTGTTGGTGTTTGATAGTCAAAACAAGACTTAGTATTATTAGTATCAATACTTAAGGTTTTGATCCAGAATCTTAGTTTTACACTATGTAGTCAAGTAAAAGTTCAGTTCAAATACTATTGTGTACCTTCAGCCTTGGGCTGTATTCATGTTGGAACTAGGCCTCTATAATGGTGGTTTTCCACTGCGTGGTATCTACTCAACTCGCCTCGACTCTACTCGCCTTTTTTGGTTTTCCATTACAAAAACAAGTCCCTGGGACCTGCTACCAGGGACTTTTTTTAGTACTACCTCAGTCGAGGTTCCAAGCAAGCTGAGGCAAGCTCAAAAGGTGACGCGAAAACCTGCAGACTGCTGGTTGGTCGGATCACTGCGTTGTTAGCAGACAAGAGTGTGGAGTGTGTGTCCAGAACAAATGGACATTTTAAAAACAAATCTAGCCAGACACCGACAGATTATCTACTCTCTGCACTATTCTCACTTATCAACTGTTCAATATTAAAGGCTGTTAGGGGCTTTATGTCGTTTCCAATATTGCACACTGTTACTTTAAAAAAACAAGACAAGTTATCAAAGAAAAGTTTTTATTTAGCTTTTCAGGTAGCGCATCAAACCCTCCCGGACATCCCGGTCTTCTTCCTCTGCACCCTGTGACAGTGTCCCCACCGTCTCTGCCGTCCCAGATGCATCCCAGTCGTTGTCATAAGTCTCTCCATGACTCTCATAAAGATTATACGAAGCCCAGCAGGTCACAACCGGAGAAAGAGTGGTGTTTGAGGCAATGATGTGCTTTAAACCTCGTGGCAACAGTCTGTGTTGCTGTTTCAACATGACAATGGTTCCATGCAAAAAGCCAGGTCCATACAGAAATGTTTTCCCAGTTTGCTGTTGAAGAACATGATCTTTGGCGTCAATCCCATCCTTCGGGATGAAGTGGAACGCTCTCTGAGAGCTAGAACTTCATACAACATCAGTGTTGGGCCTCTTTAAAGTTCTTGTGACAGCAGGAGAGTCTGGGAGTTCAGGTGTGTGCATACTATGGGCTATATGGAGTAACTTCATCAGAATTAAACCATAGCATATCAACTAAGGGACCAAAATGCACAACCTTACTTCAACTAGTTTTTGCTGGCGGCTATAATTGACCTGTCTGGCTTTTCGAATCATAAGATATACATGTATTAAGAGATAGTTAATTGCATCATTGAAAACATACTGTGGCCCAAGGCTTTTTGCTCTCTGTTCCAGCCTTATCAAGACTCCTCTAAAGCACTACATACTCCAGCAAAAAACAGCTTCTTTTCATGCACTAATCAACTTTGAAAGTTTATTTCAAAGTAAAATTTGCACTGTCATCACTGGGCAGGATAGCAGAAAACTGCATTAAATCCTCATACATTTTTTAACAAGCACTGTTCCCAAACAGTGTGCTCTTGCAAATACAAACAAAATACACCTTTCACCGAGATGTTGAGTGACTCCTGATATTAGGAATTTAATTAGCAGCTGGCTTGCTGAGAGAGTAGAAACGCTGAGCTGTGATGTGTAAAGCAGTATCCCAACTTCCATCCTCCAGGTCACTAACTGTATGTTTCGTAGAACATTTGCAATCCCAAGAGGTGGATATTGGTTTCTTTTTAGTTTTATAATCAATGTTTCCTCATCTTCACCTCTTGAAGAAGGCCGTTGTGTAACAGGAGAATGCAGCCCAGACAGTTTGCCCTTGCTGGTGCTTCTGCATATTAGCCTTAAGAGAAGCACACTGCCTCCCTAAACAATGCTGCCCCCCGAGCCCTGTGTGGATTATAATGAAGACACAATATCTGTGTGGCAATGGACCTGCTGGCCCCTTCTCTCATCCTCCTGTTGGGGGATGTTCCAACCGTGCAAAACACAGCCTGTTTGGAGACTGCCTTAATCACGCTCTCCAGAGGCGCCACATCAAGGTGAGAGCGGGTATCTTTTGACTTTTGTTTTTATCAGCATACTACTGTGACAAAGACAGCAGCAGTAGTTATGCGTGGGTGTCTCGCACCTGGGGCATTTTAAAAATCAGCAGTAGAAAAACAACAGATTTTAGAAAGGCTCAGTGTACTGTGATTCATGTTTGGATTAAGGGGATTTCCTATGTTTGACAGCTGATGAGGCAGTCAAAGGATCAGAGTTCCATCATGATAACTTTGTAATGACTAGTTGTTTTTCATAGCTTGGGCCATTGATTTAGAGATTGTACTCACCCGAGTGACTACTGAGGTCTGCTAACACAGCAGCATCACAACACGCCAACACATTAGTCAAACTTATTTGAAAGAGAAAATGAAGATGAACGGTAAAATTATTACCCTACCATAACTGTCCATGTAAACATCCAATAAACACAATCCAATAAACACAATTTACCTCCTGGTGTGTCTTTTCAGGCTACAACTAAAAGGGATAGTTCAACATTTTGGGGAAAATACCCTTATTTGCTTGTGGGCCAAGATTTAGAGGATATGGTCGTTAGCACGGTCATGTCAGTTGAATAAATACTTTGGTTGCTATCCCACCTGAGCAGTTACGTCCATTCAAACCAAAACCCTGGAGAATTTGGTTGGCTATTACAGTTGTTTTGGGGTGGTCTGAAAGCTCATTCAAACGCTGGTGTAGACCAAACAACCAAACTCTGGTCTGCTTGAAAACGGGGGTCTTGGTTCTCTTCCAAGGGAACTAGAGTTCGGTTAACTTTAGGTGAGAACACAATCAAATACACCCAAATACAGGAAGTGAACCAAAAACAGTGCATTCACCAGCCTGCGGGTTTAACTTTCCACACAATTTACGGACTTACATATAATTTAAGGGATGATAACTTACAGATTCATGAGCGGTTCTGAGCACACTTCGCTGGTCGTCTGTTAACCCAAGCCATTGTTTGCTTTATGTTAAAATAAAAGAAACACCAAACAGAACCAGAAAGCGCAAGACATTGTAAATTTGGTGTTTCTCCATTATTTCTAAGTGTTGACGAGTTTTACTCAGAAATCCTGTCCAATAAACAAGCAACCATTTCCCCCTTGTGACATTTTTTTACAATATTTGGTGTATTTGACAAAGTGCAGTGTGAATACAAACCCAACTACATGAATAATGCAACAACGTTGCAACTTCACCCCCAAACCACGGCAAGTCTACACAACAATAAGTAAGAAAGCATACAAAGTAGCTTGCACCAGCTTGGTCCCGGCTGTGATCGATGACAAGACATTCTGGCCAATGCAATCAGGTGCTTAGGTTTTTCAAAAGCTTACACCCCTGCACGCACACATAGAGTAGATATTGGCTAGCTTCCATTAGTTGACATTCCGTATACAGAGCTAATCAGAGCCCAGCAGGATAAAGAGCACAGTCCATAAAGAAGCAGCTCTATGTGTTTTCATTGCTGTGCTGACGCCAATAGCGTTTTGATGACTAACTTTTGGCTTCTGCTTCAAATGAAGTGGTTTATATAAAGTGTTGGCCTGTGTACAACCTGTCCGATTGGCTGACTTCTCGTGTTTCTTGCCTCATCAAACTGTGTCGCCATGTTCCCAGATCTCAGCAATTACAACGAGTGATACAAGTGATGGCCAGAACTCTTCTTTAAGTAAAGGTCATGCTATTTTCTGGTAGAGTAACATTTAGATGAACACGACTCCCTTCTGAGGCCAGTGTGCTGGATAGACAGCCCTCACCGGGTTCAGCCAACTCTGTCACTGAACTCCTCACCTTCCTCTGTCGCTCCTCATGTGTTAACAAGCTCTCATTTAGAGCAAACAGTTTCCAAAATGTTGCCCAACTGCCCACTCAGGTGAATGTCCAGCGATGCAGTAATGCGTCTGGGATTCATGTCGGTGGGAACACATACAGTATCTGTTGGATTCATTTTCTCCAACTAACTCACGTTAAAGAGAAATGTCTGAATTAAACTACTTTGACCTTTAGGTAAAGCGAAATACCACTGGTCTCATTATTTTGAAAGATAGCTAGAGGCAGGAGGAATATATATAACCTGTTATGTTGGTTACACTTTATGGAAGAGCAGGGGGCTGTTAGGCTTATATGACATACCTTTGTCATGACACACTATTCGACTTCTACAAAGCTTAATACAGCGGGCTTTGCCAATGTATTCCTGTTATTAACAGCTTGGTATGAGATGTATATAAAAGAATGCAACCTCTAAAGCCACCACGTATCACTTCTAAGTTGTGTTTAAAGACTGAAAGAAGAATATTCCAAATTACTTCTTGGTAGGGCAGCAAGATATGTAAAGTCAACTGAACGACACCCGTTCTGCAAAAGCCTGGTCACCTTGGTCTATAATATGTGATCCAGGGGATTTTTCATGACTTTACTGTGTGGGGATTAGCCTTCAACAAGAAAAACTAATGTGCAGGACAAAGAAAGGGAAGGCTGCAGCTTGTGGTTTTATACAGGCGCCACAGCGGAGACAGCCAGGGGCGATTTGACAACGATTTTTCTGTTATTATTCACTGGCATACATATTCATGGCCAGAACACACAGGGGGTAGGCACATGGATCTACCAGGGATGAGGTCATAATATTATAATAGGAAGACAGTGAACAGCAGGGGGGGACATTAGGCGTGAGGTTGGGGGATCCCAGCCTTGTGACTTCTACATCTCCTCGGGGTGAAAGCGGATCGTTTCACTCCGGGCCGATAGCCAGGAAGCAGGACCTTAGCAACGAGCACAAAAAGCAAGACTGATGGGTTACGATTATTCACAGCCGCAACGAAAGCTTATTATCAATCATGTCACCCCGCAGATTTGAGCCTGTTGCGGTGAAGAAAAACAAAAGGATTCCATTCGTGTCACATTAAGAATTTCCCTGACAATTAGTACAATTCATGAAGAAATGATTGGAAGAAAAATGTGGACTATGTGCACCTGAGTAGCACATTCTCTCATCATACTGAATGGTAAGAATGAGTTAAAATGGGTGAATTATGCCTGTGAGTATTATAATGTAGTGGCATTACTGATTAATGCATGCTCTGAAGTGTGATATTATTTTAGTAAAAAAGGCTCTGTGGCTCTTTATCACTGCTTTAACTAATTGTGCTCCCCTTGAAACATGATTTCCTACAAATGAGAGTGTAAGGAAGAGTGGGGTTATGTGCCAGAAGATGCATTGTCTTCGTTTAAATGCCCCATTAGGCGCGAGCTAAAGGATTATGAGAGTCCTCATTAGTTAGCCTATTCCTCACCCTGACATGCCATCTCTTATGGGTATCCCTGCAGTCAAGGCTCTCTGAACCATGTTTAAACAAGGTCTGGGCCTTGTAGGAGGGAAAATGGAATTATGAGCAATGTCTGAAAACTGTTCACTGAAAAAGGTGCTGTAGAGTCTTTTCTCCCAGATGTCTCATACAAACCACAAATCGTACCTGAGTCATTCTTCTTCGATGTGCATTGTAACTTCTTTGCCAAAGCAAGGCTCTGTCGAAGGAACTGATAGGGGGAATGAGAGTTCAATTTCAATGAGTAATGTGCTCCTTGTAAAATACGTGTGTCTGCTTCTATTTTTATTCTCTTAATTGGAAATGAATCTGCACAATGGCAGTTTCCATGAAGATGATGTGAAAGAGGATTAGCTTTCAAATGGTATCAAAGGTCGTTAGGCTTAGCGGGATTCCACGAGTCATCCAGAGTACGAATCTGTCATCATTGAGAATGCCTGGCTCCGCCAGTCAAGGTGAGAGCATGAAGAGAGATGCTTTGGTTTTACTGTGAGAGGATAAAACAGTGTGCATTAGCTTCCATTAGCTCAAGGTTGAACAGTGGACACTTAGGCCCTGATTTGTTATTTTCAGGTAAGTTCGAAGTTTGTCCCTGTAAAACAGCCAAAACAGTTCAATCCTTGTATGAGTTCATGACCCATTACAAGTCATTTCCCGGACAGAAATGCAGTAAATCTTCAATCCATCCCTTTTTTCAAACCCCTACTTTCTTCACTCACTCAAGAAAAGTTGAAGTGGTGTCTCTATTACACCTGTGTAATCTCTTGAACCATCAACTGCTGACATTGATCTTTGTCTTTGAGGGAGTCAAAGTCAATCAATCTGCCAAGTAGGCTACAGCTAGCATAGAAGCCCCAGATCGTCCTCTCCTCATCAAAAAAGTAGAGGAGTGGTTGATGGTCTGAGGCCAAACTACTGCTAACTACACTGGAGTGCCAACTTTGCCCGTGGAACATTGGATAAACCCAGGATGATGATTGCTTTTTCCTCTCTTTTGGGAAGCGCTGGAGTAATCAGTAAAGCAGAAATACTTAATGAAATGGGACCACTCACCACATTTCATCTCCATCAGTGTTAATATAGGCTGCAGTTGCAAGAGAGTATTAATTCTCATGAAAATAATTTCAAGAAGTCACAAGTCAGGATGCCTGTAGACCTTCTTACATCACTTTGTAGCCCTTGTGAGAAATGTGTTTTTCATTTTTAAACTTGTCAACTTATAACACATTTTAACATCCATAGAAATCTGTGCTGTTTGAGTGAGACGTATCTATTTTTGTGAATCAAAGTAGGTAAAGCAAAGTGCATGATGGACAATGCCGATGGAGCCAAGGGCATGCCAGCGCACTCTTGGTCACGTTATTGGCAGGTATCGGGGTGCCTTTCTTTCTCCTAGTCTGTGTATTATTTGTGGACTCCGGCATGGATTATGTCTCCACTTGGTTTGTTCAATCTTTTTCCAGGCACCAGGTCTCCACGTATACTTGCACCCCTACACACCATCTCATCCTTTCTGGAGTCACACCTCTCCCTTGATCCCTCATTTAGCCCCACACTGCAGAACACAATAGAATACAATAGAAATCACTGAGCAAATGGTCATTTTTGTTCTAACCCCAGTAATTGTGCCAGATCGACAATGTTAGATTGTGTTTCAGTCATTCTGTAATTATCTGTTGACCTGCCTGCTGCCTTAAAGCCTCAGTATGCTTGAAACACAGTGCCTGTCAGACCTTCTGACAACATCTAAAACTCCCTCATTGATGGCAGAAGCAAGAAAGGGCTGTTCTCTTTATGTTGTCATTCTCTCTTTCTCTTTTTTGGCAATGTTTCTCCTCAATCCGCTTTACTAAAAGTGTGAGGGCCAGTGGCAGGTCTAGAAGGGGTTTCCCTAATCATAAAACTCAAACTAGCCCAGTGAAATTGATCTGAGTTTTTACATATGCCCAGTGCAATATTATTACTAGGAAATAGTGACATTTCCAAGCACACCTGCTCCTGTGATCTTTGAGTGAGACCTGATCTCCACAATTTGGTTGTATTTGTGTTCTCTTCATTTCCTGCTGCCTGCCAGGCTGCAGCCAGTGTCACGTCGCTCACCTCTTCTCTCATGATGGAAGTTTCCCAACAATGATTTCACCTCCTCCACTGCAAAAGAAACAGGTTGGGGTAACAGGTTTTGGATTGCAGGGGATGTGGAGAAATGTCTTACAAAATGCAAATGTACTTTGAATAATGATGGTGAAGGGCTCTTTTATAACAATTTAAAAATACTAATTTCTGAATGGCTAGAGTGTCTTTGATTAAAATATGTTATCATCATATCATCAGGACACTTGAATCCTAGCTGCAGTCAAGAGATGAACAGCTGATCTACGGTACAGAATCAATATTTTTATTCTTGTTTTAATTTGGGAATTTGAGAACGTGCCATGTGGACTGTGATTACATTTAGAGCTATGAATAATACATATAAAACTTACAGATAAAGGATACAGGCTCACATTTACTACATCTTGAATATAGTGTTTACAATAAATTGGATACAAAAATTAATATTTAACAATCCAGTATTTTATTCTCCTTCTATTGAGCTGTTTAAACGATGGCCATTTTTATTGTTAGATAAACATATCACTGGTTGTAGCTTATTCAAAATTACTAACCATGTATACATGACAGTGTAGTTAAATACAATGACATTCCACACCAATCTATTATTATATTATTATACGTTTTAACACGATGTTGCAGCTGTTACATTATCAGTCTTGATGTGGAAGAAACTGTGCGTCAGTGTTCCCTTTGCACGGTTAACTCACTGTCACACACACACAAACACACACACACACACACACACACACACACACACACACACAGTCCAGAGCCAACTACAAAGCCAAAAACAGCTTGTTGTACCCTGAGTGTAACAGAGTATTCCCTTATCCAACACTTGTGCATATGAAAAACCAAACTTTCCATGAACCCCCGAACACTAATTATAACCTTGCACATTTGTTTTTGCTCACTGTGCCATACTTTCTGTCTGGTGTATAAGCTTCATTATCCCAATGCTTATGGAGTGGTTTTTGGAAGTGGGTTAGTTGTCTGACAGCTCTGAAAATCCCCAGCTTTTGACTGCTCGACACTCCGGTTGAACCCGACCTATTAACGCTGGATTATTGTGGAGAGGCCGTGTTTCCTTGACAAGGGAATAGAGCAGAACATTTGAGTGGGGATGATTTCATCTCACAGTTTTTAATTGCTCTAGCATCTATTCATGCACCCTTAAGATGTTCCAAGCAGCTTTGCAGATTCCCAGTGAAAAAAAAGTCAAGGTTCAGCAGAAATAGCTGATGTAAGTGGTTAACGGATCCCTTTCCGCCTATAATGTGTTCTGTACAAACAACTGCCAAATCTTGCCATTCCAAGGGAGCTTTTGTTGTCTTTGTTCAACCGAGAGTCAGCATCAGTATTACAGAGAATTTAAATCTGTAACTAAATGAGCTTTTTCTACAGCGATAGTGATCACTGGGTAGACAGAATAAAGTCAACATTAGCTTCTCTGCTGTTAGGCTGATTTCCCGATGCTTCCTGCCACTAATGCCACTATCATGGTGTGAATGTTATTCATCAAGTAAGATGTTATGCTAAACCAAGCGCAGCAGCTGATACTACAACATTTGTATTTGAGGTCTGCTTTACGAGAGAAAATTGTAGATTACTATCTCCTGCATGGTTGTTTTGGTTTTGGTGTCAAGACCACTGTCCAGAGTGCTGATCTGGAGCAGTGTTGTGTGTTCCCCAATGTTTGATGGGACAGGGGGAGAATAGTTATCCCTGACTGATCAACCTCAATATGTGCCTCTCCTGCCGAACTCATTACATACCTTGTTGTTTCAGATGCTGGCTGCTGAGTGTTGGAGACCAACGCCAAGCTCAAATAGTTATTTAGTAAGTTCAGTGTCTTTGCCTATAGGTGGTGGTAGTGGTAGTGGTAGTGTTATTGTTGAGGTTCCAGTTGTGGTATTTCCTGTTTTATTTTGTCAATTCATTCCCTGTGTGTCACTGTTTCCCTGTTATTTGTTAAATGGTTATGTGTTACCCATATTCTTTCTTCTCTGTTTTTTTTTCCTTCTTCCATCCATATGTTACGTTTTATATTTATATTTCTCCTGTGTCACGTCTTGTTTAATTTTTGTGTGTTTCCCCGCCTTTGTGATTGTCTTCCCTGTCCTGATATGTTTCACCTATTCATCAACCCTCATGTCACCTGTTCCTCGTTACTGCTGTAGAAGAAAATGAATTGCCTAACAGTCATAGTTTTATTTTATCCTGATATCCCCTTTCCTGTTGAATGATTACGTTCCTATTTTTTTACCTGATCAACAACTTTTAGTTTAATTAAGTATGTCTGTCTTTGTTTTAAATAAGTGTAGAAAGAAAGCATTTGCTTGACTCTGTGAGTGAGACCTGTTGTTTAGAGCCCAGGTTGGCTCCAACACAAACTCACACCTTTACTAATCAAAGCAACTTTGATTAGTTGAAGCAGACAGTATTGATTCTATGAAAATCTACTTAGCCTTGCTAGAAACTCATTCTGGTCAGAGAGAATCCTACAGCTGCTTGTTGAGCATCTTTCTCCACCGCATGGTGAATAAAACTCATCTGAACCAGCCACTGAATATGACCTGAGAGAAATTCTTCTTCCACACTACACTTGTTACATCGTGTATTTAGACTTTGTGCTTTCTATGTCTGTTTGTCTGGCCGATGAGTCATTTCCTGAGTCATTCCTTGCGTTTTTTCCTGTGCAGGCTATTGCGGCTATTGCAGAAACCTAGACTTAGGTACTGTAGTTATGTATGTTTTTGCTTGCCTGTTCGGGCGAAAGATTTTGTCAGTTTGTGTTGACTCTTATGCATTGCATCAATTATGCATTGATGTGTTCTCTGCTCTTGGGTTCAGTTTAGCAACGTTACGCAACTCTAAAAAGACTTTTTGTATCTCTCTACACTGACAACAGTCCATGTCCATGGTATTACATTTACATTAGGTGATTCTGCAGCTCTAGATTTATATGGTTAGGGTGTGGAGGTTGTGGTGGTGGATGGGAGTTTAGCACAAAGAACAGAGTTCATTCACAGATCTGTTCTTTTAGCTGTACTTGTTGTAGTTAAGACCCAATTAGTGCCCTAAGTATAAATATGAACCAATCTTTGGTCCCCCGGTTGCAACCTGGAAGCACGTACAGTTTTTGACCAAACGGCAACACCACACAAGCATACATAAAAGCAGTAATTTGTCTGGACTATTAACTTATATCTCATGGAAATAAATAGAACCAATAGTGTTAATTGCAAATATGACTTGGACTTTCATTGATCAAAAAAGTAAAAAGTGTGTCAATTAATCTACCTGTGGAAAGGTACTTCAGGTGCTTGAAGCAAGCCTGGACAGTTGTCTGACCTAAAAGGCCTCAACATTCAGAACTATGGCTGTACATTACATTGTTTTAGGATTAACAATGCAATGTGAGCATGTGCAACAGTCACATTGCAGGATGTGCAATGTCAAGTCAGGCAAATGAACTCAAACACGTAATTATACAACTTCTGCTGCTGTGTTATACATTTCCCTTCATTTAGCTAGTGCTTTTATCTAAAGCAACTTCCAATAAAGGCAAACTTGAGCCCGATCCGTTCACAGCATAGCACGCAAGTTATGCAGGCTACTAGTGTCTTGAAGAGGCTACAAGCAGCAACTGGTAACCAGTGAAGGGAAAAGAGGAGCTGTGTGGTGTGAGAGAACTTGGGTAGTTTGAAGACCAGTTGTGCTGCTGCGTTCTGGTTGACATCCAGAGACTGGATGGACCTTGCAGGCAGGCCAGCCAGGACGGAGTTACAATAGTCTAGATGTAGTAATTCAACCCCAACCGGCCCGTCAGACATCGCCTACCAAGAGCCAGGGTCTGTCCGAGGTTTCTGCCTAAAAGGAAGTTTTTCCTTGCCACTGTCGAACTGTTGCTTGCTCTGGAGGGAACTACTAGAACTGTTGGGTCCTTGTAAATTCTGGGGAGTGGTCTGGAAGTACTCTGCTAAGTGTCTCAAGATAACTCTTGTTGTGAATTGATACTATAAATAAAAAAAAATTAATTAAATTGAAATTGAATGTAACATGAGACCCTGATGTCAATGTCAATTTAATTCATTTAGCACCCTTTTATTACAAGTAAACCTAAAGTGCTTTGAATTAAAAACGGCATACCCATTAAAACAAGCCAAATATTGAAATAAGAATGCAATAAACACAAGGGTGTCACAAGGGGATCCGGGTGATCAACAAAAACAAACGGAACATGCAAGTGTGATCGTGCAAATTACATTTGTATGGACATTGTAATTCAACAAATACCTGAGAAAATAAAGTTTTGAGTTTGTTTTTAAATGTGGACACAGTTGTGATTGTCCTTGGGTCATCAGGCAGTTTATTTCAGAGAGCCGGACCACAGGTACTGCAGGCACCCTCACCAACTTGGCTGTAATACTGGGTACAGCAAGAACATCTCTTCCTGATGAGCTGATACCCTGAACCAGAACCTGAGCCGCCTTGTGAGTTAGAATTGGCCGTATCCTTCTAATGTTATGTAGCATCTATCTACCCGATGGGGTTGGTGAAGCAATGTTGGCAGTGAGGGAGAGTTGGTCACACACAGGTAACTAGCAGTCTGGGTGGGGTCTATACCGCAGAGTTTTGATGTGGATAGTAAGGTCCTGGTTGGGGGACCCTTCCCTGATTGGGAAATCAGCTTGGTCTTTTCAAGGTTGAGTTTCAAGTAGTGTGTGGACATCCAATAGAGATGGGAGTCAGACAAGAAGAGTGACGCCCTGCCACCTGTGTTTCAGACTGGGGTAAAGAGAGAATTTGTTGGGTGTTGACTTTGGTAGGAAAAGCCATGTGAGTGAAGAACAGAACCAAGAGAGTTGGTGTACAGAGAAAATAGAAGGGGACCAATGATGGACCTTGAGGAACCCCAGTTGTAAATGACACATATCCTGAGAAAACAGGACAGCAAAAAGATTAGTAAATATTAATGTTGTTTTAAAGTTAATCACCACAATTCTGAACATTTTGGGTTGAATGTTATCTAAAGTGTACTTATCCAAATCCACATTTTGAGCAATTGGTAAGTTAAGATTGGATTGTGGAACTTGTGGAACCCGTGGGTCCATTTGTGCTACTCAAGCTTGTTGTCTGTGACTGTGATTGATGTGATGCTTTGTGTTTTTACTTGTCTAATGCTTTATAAATGGACATATTTTGCTTCCTTCCTTTAGTGAAGTAGCTTCTTGCTTCTATGAATAGTTAGCACAAATACTGTATGTCTCTACAGGGCAGTGTTGTGAATGATTATTGAACTAGAATTAGTGTAATTAGTAAAAGAATTAGTAATTGAATTGAATTAGTGAACCTACCGGATTTGTGTAATATAGAGATTGCAGGTATTTATTTTCATTCAAATGCCTATTTATTAAGTTTAATTCTCAAGATTACATACTAAATGGGAAGACAATAAGACTCACCAAAATAGCATATTAAGGATTCATGTACATTTATTATGTGCAATAAATAGAGATTCTCAAGGATAGTTAAAGTACAAGAGATGCCATCTACTCTGCAAAAGAGCACAGGAAAGACATCAGAGAAAGAAGCCAAAGAATGGCTGCAGATCATCTCCAACAGCAAGATGGAACCAGAATGCAACACAGCCACATCCAGAGGACATAAAGAAGTAAATTCACTTTTGGCTTTTGGAGACTTATGCCTGAAAGCTTAGTTCCAATCACCAATATATACACAATTCCCATGTCTGGCAACCAACTATTTTTGTCTGATACTATTGCGGGACCGGACTAAGTACAAAAATTTCCTCTTGAGGGCCCTCCTTATGTTGAGGCCCTGATGCATTAGCTCCACTACTCCCCACACCATGATGCCCCCCTTGTGATACAGAGATAATCCACCCCTATCCCGAAATCTCTCCACACACTGGTGACAACAAATAAGAAGTTCACTCTACCGATTGCATTTTTTCCAATTTTCCCTTTCTAAATTTAGACCACTGTAGGGAGGCAGGTTGATTACTACACATCACCAATAACAATAATGACATGAAGTATGAGAGATTCTAAAATGCTCTTCCTGATCTATTTGTGGTTTAATGATAAAAAAACAGCCTATTTAAAAAACATTAGAGCTCAAACCACTAGCAATTATGATGACTATCGTTTTCAGTTCTGCATGATCCTCATGCCTGCCAGCAATAATTGACTTGTCTTGTTGAGTCAGATTTCCTCAGAGCAGCAATGATTATCTGATATTTGTAAATGGACTGTTTTTATATAGCACTTTTCTAGTCTCAACAACTACTCAAAGCTCTTTTACATCATACAGGAACCATTTACCATTAACGCTTACTCATACACTGTGGCCGAGGCTGCTGTACAAACTGCCACCTGCTCATCAGATAAACACTCACACATTTACACTCCGATTTTCAGCACGGGGAGCAACCCGAGGTTCAGTGTCTTGCCCAAGGACGCTTTGACATAGGACTGCAGGGCCAGAGATCGAACCACCAACCTTCTGATTTGCACTCTACCACTAAGCCACCTGTTTGTTTGCTCAGTTTTGTTGTGCAGCGGTGTATTCAATAATTTAGTTTTTTTATACACCCAAGTGAGCCTGCCTGTGCTTCACTCTGCTGCTTTGTCATTTGAAGTAGCTGCAGTGCTTAAACTTTTTTTTGGTAATCGTTACTCAAAGAAGCAGGGAAGTATGTCTTGTGTGACAGCAGCGTGTGCATACACCTTGTTTTCTTTGCCAATATTCTTGAAATTTGACACAGAGTCCCTGTTTTTTCAAAGTGAAGTGCTGTGCACCCTAGGAGAGGTGAAGCTGAGAGCCACCCAGCTATTTGTCATGTGACAGCACATAGCCTACAATGCAACCTTGGCAGAGTGTATTGCAAGAGATGTAAGGGAGATTGCCAATACAGAAGTGCTCGGCTATGGATAAAGTTTGACTAAAATCAGAGACATTGACCGGCGCTTTGAGCAGAGTAGTTTTCACTGAAGTGGAATGATGATACACTTAGCTCAAATAAGTGTTCCATGTGCTCAGACCTTGTAAACAGCAGCTGGACTAAAGAATATTTGCTACCAATGTTGCTCAGAGTTGGCTGCGGCCCTGAATGCTGGGTTTGTTCAGCATAATGTTTGATTTTCTTCCTTTATCTCTTCAACACTTACTGTGCTACCACCATATTGTGGGTTTCATGAGGATTTCAAGTACCTTCTTTTCCTTCTTATTGTGTTCACTAGCTCCTTCCATCAGTAAAAAAAAGCTACTTCTAAAACATCACGACCATTACCGATCTGCCCACAGATCATTTTACTCTATGGGACAGTAGGCAGTCAACCACTACTGCTAGTAAAGAAAACTTGAAGACCCTAAAATGGAGCACTTCTTTTTAAAACAACTGTTATTATTGCAAATAGTGTACTGATAAATGTTAGACATTTTATGTTCTCACATTAGAATTGGCGTTATTGCAGTGTAGTATGCTTAAAACCAAACCAGAGTAAATATATCAAATACAAACAGAAACACAACTGCCATATGAATGCTAATGTTGTGTGTGTAGAAATGTAACTATTTGCTAACACAGGTAACCAAGGTAATAAGGATAATGTGTCAGATGCTTTGTGTTGCACCTGAAGGCAACATAACAGTTTGGACTCTTGATTCTTTCATCCCGTTTCTCTCCACATTTCCTGGCAGTGCACTGTCAACTATTAAATTCAGCCAAATAAAAAGACTAGAAAAGAGTTAGGGGAAAACTATAATAGGTGTGTAACAGTACCTTCTTATGTTACTTAAATCATCCTTCCATTTTTCTTTTGGGGGGGGGGGGGGGGGACATCCCTCTTAGAGAGTGTTGACATCCTTTTCCCTATCCTAAGAAAGGACCTATTAATTGACATACTGTAAGATCCTTATGGAGGTCTTAATTAGTGAGTGTTTTATTTAATAGGCTGATTCACTCTGAAGTGGAACAGTCTAAGCCTGTAAATGGACAAATATATATTTGTTTGTGCCAGTATTTGTTTTAAGACCAATTAAAAAACCATCTCCCTGCCTAATTGGAGTAATTAAATATTAAATCTGACTCATTTCTAATAAATTTAGAGTTGAAATCTAAATTGTAACAACAAAGTCACATTCAAATTGACACTTACATCCAGCTCTGCGTCATGGTAGCGTGGCCAGTTTGCTAATGTGAACGATGAATGATGCACTTAACGCAAAGTGATCGCACATTCTTTTTTATCTGTTCTAAATGTACTTTAGATAGGATGTTTTTCAAGTTTTGAATGTGGGAGCAGACAAATATGCTTGCTTTTGTGCAAATGTTTATTCATTTAGCAAGAGTGAAGAGTGAACAGTGACAAATACTGTCTAGAACAGGGGTCATCAACTACACTTTTCCAAGGGCAAGGATTTTAAATAAATGTGACAAAATGTATGTATACTTAATAAGCCTATTCTTCTCAGATTTTTTCACTTCCTTACTAAATTAATGTTATATTTTTACAAAAATCTGTGTGAACAACCTCCTGAAAAACATGCAAAAGCCATGATGATGCCTCGGCTACATGACCACAAAAGGATCCCAGACTAGGAGGCAGTTCACTGAGGACTGATGGTTAAAGTCTGTGATTACGGAAACGGCATTGTTGTATGCAGTGTCCTGATTGTTGAAAAGGCTGGCAGGAAGAAAGGCCTGTTGTCAAGTAACAAATGTTACTGTCAAATAGCAAAAAGTTGATGTGGAAAAACCCCAAGCTTTAACGATGAAGGGACTGATAGGTACGCAATTATTTAGCTGACTTTCAGTAACGCTAAACCTGCATGCCTCATTTGCAATGAAATGATTGCTGTTGCAAAAGATTACAACCGGCATCATCATCAAGAATGAAGAATACAGCGCTATAACAAAGTCGCTAAGTTGGCAACGCTGCGTGATCTGGGTGGTGCAACGCACACACCTCTTGACTCTGCTGTGTGTGGAGCGAGGGCATTGCAGTTCAGAATCCTGTCCATCTTCCAAAATGTGATGCTTTTATCCAAATGAAATGCGCTTAAAACTGTATTGCATTTGTCTGATATACCTGGATGTTGTGGAATGTTGCCTGCTGTGAATGCCCAAAATGCTAAATACCAGAAGGCATATTTCCTTCCACTCCCTTTTCTGAATTCATTATTAATCTGCAGGCAGGACTGAAAGCTTTGGCGGTCTGGATTTGGCCCGCGGGCCGCCAGTAACTTTAGTCTTGTGGAGAGAACCATCTGGAAGGGCTTTAAAACTCCGCTTGCTATTCAAAAGACCCTTTTCTCCCTTAATTTCCATTTCTTCTAGCCATCCACAACTGCTGCATCGCATCCTGATTTTACAAACTACGGATTCAGCAGAAATCCCAAGGTAATCAATGCTTGTCATTTCTGCTGAAATATAGAATATGCAGCACCAACAGTTCTAACATGAAGCTGTTTTTCAGCCAGCGAAAACTAGAGATGAAACAGTTAACTAAAGACCAAACTCCCACTGACCAGTGGCTGTTTAGTCTCACAGGCTACTTTGTGATAACCCCCGAGCTTTGAACATTTCCTTTGAAGATTCGTGTCCCAGGCTGAATAACAATGTAATCACATCTCCTACGAAGTCTGGTCCCTGTACTGAGTCTGAAACAGCTTCACCAACTCTATACCGCGGCTGAGATATTTCTGCTTCCACGATTTCGGATGAGTATTTCCTGCTGCATCAGTGCATACTAATAACACTGCACAAACAACAGACAAAGGTTTTTATTATAACAAAAGTAAGCAGGAAATCCATGTTATTATACCACCTGTCTCACATCTTGTGGGAGAAAAGTAAAGCTAGCAGCACAGTCCGAACTTTAGAGTCCAGCTGTCCAGGCTCTCTCCACTTCCCAAACATTGACAAATGCTAATGTTTTAATGATCGTTTCAACCACTAGAAACCACAATCCCCTTATCTCTCTCTGCCATATCTATCATCTCCAACTGCTCTGTGCAGAACGTAGGGAGGCCATCTTCAGCTCAGGAAATAGTAATCCTCTTACAGTCACATGCCAAATAGAAGAAAGTGTTATGTTGGAAAATTTCCAACGTCAAGGGGGACTTAATGAAATGGCAGGAGGTCATTTGTGTTGATGAATCGCATGGATGTTTGTGAATAGGCTTCATAGAGGGAGAGATTTAACAACAAAAAGACAAGGTTAATGTGACCGGAGAGTCACTTTGTCAGGGCGTCCTGGTGGCCCAGTAGGTGATACTGTAACATTATGTTGCTTCCATCAACATTCTCCCTTTATTCCGCTTTCTCTCTCTCTCTCTCTCTCTCTCTCTCTCTCTCCCTCTCTCTCTCTCTCTCTCTCTCTCTTTCTCTCTCTCTCTCGCTCTCTCTCTCTCTCTCTCTCTCTCTCTCTCTCTTTCTCTCTCTCTCTCTCTCTCTCTCTCATTCTCTCTCTCTCTCTCTCTTTCTCTCCCTCTCACATCTTTTGCATGCTTAATATTGGAGAAATTGATTGAAAAGGACTTAAAGAAACAATCAGCTATTTCCCATTTTAAACAGTTAACATTGTTTTAATCCAAAAGATTTTTCTCCTGTTGGATTTGGCAACACTGTTACTGAGTATGTTTTGAACTCTACAATAAGATTAACCCTGCTGTTGTGCTCGGGTCAAATTGAACCCATTTTCAAAATGTTTCTCTTTCCGAAAATTGGGATCCTTTCAACCAAAACGTCAAAATGACATGGATGGTTACATAGAAAACACTTCACAAGTAAAACAAATGATCAGTTCATTACTCTTATTGAATTGGTTGTTTTGTTCAATGTTATGGCATTCAAAAATAAAATAAAATGAAAAGGTGTTGAAAAAAGTGACAAAAAAAGCTTTGAAAATGTTTAAAAAAGTGCGGAAAAAAATCAAGAAAAGTGACAAAAAACATCAAGTGACAAAAATAACAGAAAAACTTAAAGTTACATGGTCAAAGGGAAGACAACAGAAGGGCTAAGCCGACTGTCGCTCCCCGATGTAAGTTGAGGTAAGATGGGAGATGTGCACGCTCAGATTTAAACAATTTACGACATAACTGTCATACGGAAATTTGTGAAATCCAGGACATATTTCTCACAGTTAGAAAACAATAACAGAAGATGGAAATCCTTTCAGAAACGTTTTTGGCTATCTACGATTGTTTCACTAGCATGGACCACGCCACAACTATGTGTTAGTCAAAGATTTAATGAACATTATGAATGTGCAGATGAAGATTATGAATGTGCAAAATTGATGTGGATGTCGTCTGATGGCTGGTCTGGGAGGATGTGTGATGACCGGGTGGAAGAGACTCAGGGTGGGGGGTTCCGTCTCAGAAGCAGTTTTTGCCCGAATAGTTTACAGACCCCCAGACCGTACCTAAGAGACAAGAGAGAGAAGTGCAACGGGAAGGGAAGATGGATGAAGGAGAGGGAAAGGGAGGGTGGGTCAAGCAATCAGAGACATGAGTCTGGCTGCGCAGAACGGTATATGTAGGTTTGTCTGGTGATTAGAGGTGTGGCCCTGCTCCCGAACCTTAGTTAACAAATTAACTCCATTTGATTGCTAACGTTAGCTCAGAACACCATTTCAGTGACAGCCTTTGTTATGTTTGATGCTAACTAACCAGCAGTGGTTAGGTAGGTCCATTTTGACTGGGGTGACATTACAGAAGTCTCTCGTTAGCATCTTCTATGTACTTGTCGCTACTTGTACTACTTGTGGTGAAGTGACGGATGTGCAACTCACATCTTCGCTCGTCACACAGTCACGGGGAGTGACACCGATGAAAGAGTGAAAGAGCTACTTGTTAGTCCTTATATTCAACAACAAGTGGTCTTTGGACACTGTGTGTGCTGTGTGTATCCCTCATGTGCATGCAGACAATGACCCTGATGAAGATGGGAATCGAAACGTGTTGCTCATGTAAAATAAAGGAATTTTAATTTTACGGCAAATCCCACAAGATCCGTTTCTACTCATGCAATGAGCCCTTCACATGAGAAATAAATACAATAAGATTAACTTTTGCTAAGAAGGTGATATTTGGTTACCAAGAAAAAAATTATTTTTCAGCAGTCACCGCGCACCCTGCTTTTGTTTTGTCATGTGGGTGTGAAGGTTCAGTCTTATGGATCAAGCTGTGCTGGGAGTCTTTTTCTTGCAGGAAATTTTGAAATTAAAAGATATTTTGGTATCCACATCAGTCTTTCTTTGGTTGAAGAGGAACAAAACAAAAAAGCACTTAAAGAAACAGAATTCCTCCACACAGATATCCAAAAATGGCCTGGACGTTACCTTTTTTTAGTTGTTGCAAGAAAGAAGGAGTCACAGGTGCCTGTAGTCTGATAATCACTCATTCAACCAAATTAAATGGAGCAAAGTTCTCCTTCTGCTGTTTTGTGTCCATAATCAGTGTGATCATGCAGAAAAGGAAATAACCCAAATAATGGTCTTAGGAGGTTGGACCATCAGCCATCTCAACAATTGTTCTGATTAAGGGACTCCTAACATTAACATTTTCAACTCAGACTGTTTCAGGACTTTGATATTATGTTACTTTCAATTTATGGTCAAATCTATAATTGGGCATTGCTCCTAATGATATAATTTAATAAAACTTGAAAATAAAAATGAGTGGCTATATCTGAAACATAATAGTTGCATTATTTAACTAACATCTGAAGAGTATTACTTCAAGTATCAATACAAAATATGATACGCCAGAGCCTTTTGTCATTGTTCCCTTCTAATAAATGATTTTGGAGGTGTTTTATTTTGGAGTGCAGGATTTGCTCTGCCATTATTTTGTAATAATAATAATGACATGAATAATGCCAGGAAGTGACAACATATTCCTCCCTCAAGGTAATCTCCTTTATATGGCAAAGATAAAATAGATGTGGAGCCACACACAACCCCAGTCATATGCTACATACACTGTACCATCAGAGCCCTCTACATGAATATAAATACATTCAAATGCATGCATTGCTAAACGCATAAAAAAGGAACAATTGTGCATACAGAGGTGTTAAATGAGAAATGGAACGCCAATTGAAAGACAAAGAGCTCTTCTGGCTCAGCATTAAACAGAAACTGTCATCAGTGAATATCACATTCTATTTAATATCCACATTTTTACATAAAAGCATTGGGGTTTTACTGGTGGTTTATGATAACATCCTAGCAATAAAGTGAATACAGAGATTTCAAGAGGATAACTGGCATGTTTTATAGCTTTTTATTAAAAGTCTGAAATACATTTGGTTAGATCCAAATCTAATTGTTAGAGGACATTTTAACTCTAAAGTGATTCTCTGAATTAAGGTTTGAAAAATTACATAATTATATGATGAAAATGAGGGTTATGGGTAATAGACTATAAGCTGAGAAGAAAAAGTACTGATACAATTCTTTCAAAACACAAGTTGATCTAACAATAAAAATAGAGAAAGTGAGGAAGAAAAAATTAAAATCAGGTTGCAAAATAAGCCTAAATGAAAAAGACGATTGACAGCCTGTGCCTGAGTCAATAAGAAACACATTGTCAATGACACATTTGTTGTTTATTTCATTTTGTATATGTAAGCACAAAAGGAAACTTGCTTTTATACATATATTTCTCAATGCTTTTGTATAGCTGTTTTGTCATTAACAAACAAAACTGGGGAAAAAAAGAAACACATTGTCTGTGCAATGATGACCTGCATTGTATAATACCAGCAACCACCACACAAAGCAAAAGCAGGTACAGTCCTAACCCTGACCTGATGTGTGTGTATGGACATCTTTTGGGGAAAAACAGTTGTAAATGCGAGCAGAACGTATTGCAGATAGAAAGTGGGATGTGGTTGAATGCTCGGGTTTTTTGAATAAGGTCTTTTAACAATCATGTAAATTATGACTTGCACCTGTCAGAAGCAAAGATGAAAATAGCGGGAAGTTGTTAGAAAGCCACAAAACCTTGTACAGAGAAGACCAGGTTGGACAAGTCAACAAAGCTTGACTTTGACATGGGAGACCGCTGGCTGTTTCCTGTTTTTCTCACTATGATTTAGTTTTTCGTAGCAGTCCTTTTTACCATGATGACAAAGTTCCTTCACCTAACCAAGGAGTTTTACCCCAAACATTAATCATAGCAGGGCAAGAAACGGTTTGTAACAGTGACCAAAATGGTTTGGGAAGGCATGGACAAATTCAATGATCCTGGTTTTGGTAAAAAAAAAGATGGTAGGAAATAGAATGCAAATCAAAATTCTCAAAATAAGACTCTTCAGAACTAAACAAGGAGAAGCAGCGTTCAGTTTCTATGCTCCTCATATCTGGAACAAACTCCCAGAAAACTGCAACTCTCAGTTCTTTTAAATCAAGGCTGAAGACCTTTCTTTTTGATGTTGCCTTTCTTGAAATGATGGTTTTCATTTCTTTAATGTTTAATTTCCTACACTGCACTGTAACTTTTACTCTTTTTTATTTTTAACTGTTTATTCTTGTGTTTTATCTGTTTTTATTTTTAACTGTTTGTTTAACAGATTTTGAGAAAAGCACTTTGATTTGCCCTGTTGCTGAAATGTGCTATACAAATAAAGCCGCCTTGCCTTGCGTTGCCTTCATAACCCCGAAGATGAATTACAATCACTCAGTTGACTGAGATTCATCAAGGACTGACCAATACACTCAGTTTCAGTTCCACAGTTTCTCTTGAGTTATTCTTGTTTAAAGGCAGTCTAAGGTTTAATATACTCAACATACAGTTCAATTTATTTCTAAGATCTTGGAACACAGCAACATCACTAACAAGGGGTCAGAGGGGTCAAGAAACAGTTTAGCCAATCAGTTTATGGAGAAAAAAATGAAGGTGAACCTTTTGATACTCTTTTAAACTGTTCATTGTAACTGTTCCGTCACAGCTAAGACCCACTTCAGGCAACTGTCAACTAGAAACTTCCAACATTTGTAATCATATTGCCTGATCTAAGATCAGTGTTTTCATAACTTAATTTATCATGGACTAAACAGCCAAAGTAGAAACAGAGTTGGAATGAACTGTCCTAAGAATTTCCATCCTGTCTTCCTTCAGCGAGACAGTAGTCTCACTCTGGCTAGTCCACACAGCATTCCCGGATGGGAGAAAAACAAGCTCTGGTTTATTGGCAATTCTTTAAACCAATCACAATCGTCTTGGGCGGCCATGAGCTCTAGACAGAGTCACGGTGCCTCTGCTAAATAGTCTCAGGAAGGAACTTGTTTTGGTGGAACATGTGTGCGTTTGAAAACTCAGATTGGACAGATAGCTGTCTGGATTTTCCCTGCAGAGATCTGAGGAGCAGTTAACCATAGTCCTCAGAAATCCACAGAAGGTTAGAACTCCAACACAAAGGAAGAGTAAGGTAATGGACAACCAACCTAAAAGGGTGACCTCCAGCGTCAATGGAGAAATTGCAGAAGTGGAACGTTGTGGATATAGACTAGCAAGGCAGCAATGACTTGATTCCTGCTACTAGAACCAAAAGCCATGCAGTGCTGCGGAAAATAATGTGTTCCTAAATATGTACATCTTAGTTATTTCTTTGAGCCCTTACAGAGCATTGTCCTCCCTGAATGACAAGTAGCTATTAAGTTTGAACTTAAATTGAAGTGATAAAGCCTACATGTTAAAGACACTTGTGCTCTTGGCAGAGCAGAATCTAAAGGCCCTGACACACCAAGCCAACGGTCGGCAGTCGGTCCTGGTCTGTGCGGTGTCCCGCATTGTTGGCCTTCATCGGCCTGTTCTGGGGCTGTTGGCAGTTGTTGGCATCGGTGAACAGCCAATTCATCTGATTGGTCTTTCAGTTTGGGAAGAAGAGTGAGGAAAACAAACCACTGTGAAAGGCACACCCAAGGCTCCTTGTATTTTTCATCTCCTTTCATTTTCATCTCATCTGATCAATCCAAAATACATAGAGCTGTCAATACTGGTCAAAAATTACATTTGAATTTTCCTTCTAAAAACACACATATTCAAACTACTGGAATAAATTTGCACATTATGTCTATAAGATGGCAAATGTACAAGAGATATATAGAACTAATGGTTTAGGCATATTTATTCCAACAATAACATCATCAACAAAAAGTCTTTCAAAAGATCTCTACATGCCTACACGTTACAAAATAAACAAATATTATTAAACTAATTATCCATACCATGATGTTTAATACAAAGACCATAATAAACTCTCTCTGTGCCCTCTGCACCGCTAAACAAACAGCCTGCTAGCAAGCAAGCAATCTTACCAGGAGGTATTTCCTTGCACTCATTTTTCAAAACTTACCTGGTACTTGGCTGTCGGCCGTAGTCTGTCCATTGTGTTCCCGTGCTAATTTTTGGCCCAGACTAAGGCGATGAAGGCCGACGAGAGGCGAGCCCACAGGTGGCCGTCGTCGGCTGTGGTTGGCGGGGCCTTGAGATGTCAGAGTTGTAGCCTGCATGTGATTCTCCCATATATTTTCTATAATACTAATGTTCAGATGTAATTGTTCAATCAGGGATTAGTGGATGTGACTTTGACTCCTAGCTGACCTTTCAGTTAGGCAAAAAGCCTTTAAGTTCCGCCGTGTTAATATTGGAGATTTATATTCTCATAATGAAGGGCCTCCACAGCAATATTTGTTATGGGGGCGTGTGAGGATTGGACCCAAATGCAGAGAGGAGAACGGCAGGCAGGCAGATGGGGGTAAACAGGAG